>NC_136966.1:8189685-8192185 GCF_032717465.1 Coenobita brevimanus
ACCTATCTACTGTATATATCTAGTAGGTACCATCCACTCATCCGATGTAGTGACAGATTTATTAGACAGATATGTATGCATCGTTGCAAAAAGAATAAAAGTTGATTAAGACATCAATATTTACTTTCTCTACTCTATGTATCTATCTCGTAGGTGCCATCCACTCACTTGATGTAGTCATGTATTTATTAGCTAGATATTTATAGACAGTTGTAAAAATAGATTAAAAGTTGCTTAAAAGACATCTATAATTATTTTACCTACCTGTCTGTCTACCTATCTGTCTGTCTAGTAGCTACCATCCACTCACCCGATGTGGTGATAGATATATAAGACAGATACTAATAGATAATTGCAAAAAACAGATTAAAAGTTTATTAAAAGATATAAATCTACCTGATTACCTACCTATATGTCTATATAGTAGGTACCATCCACTCACCTGCTGTAGTGATAAATATACTAAGTAGATTAATACAGACTGTTGCAAAAATAGCTGAAAAGTAGATTGAATGGCATCAGTATTTATTTCTATGTATCTGTCTACCTACCGATCTCTGTAAAGTAGATACGATCCACTCATCCGATGTAGTGATAGAGGGTTTTTTTTTTTTTAGATAGGTACATATAAATGGTTGGAAAAATGGATTAAAAGTTGAATAAAAGGCATCAGTGTTTATTTTCTCTACTTGTCTGTCTACCTACCATCAATCTACTTAGTAGATATCATCCACTCATCCGATGTAGTGATCTGTTTACTAGACAGTTACCAACAGATAGTTCCAAAAATAGATAAAAAGATTATTAAAAGGCACTACAGATTTTTCCCTACCCCTGTGTCTAGGTAACATTTTTTTATTTATTAGATACCATCCACTCATCCGATGAAGTGACAGATTTATTAGATATGATTAAAAGTTGATTAAAAGATATAAATTAGTTTCTACCCTATCCATCTACATACTAGTTACCATCCACTCAACTAATGTAGTGATAGATTTATTAAATATTTACTGATACTTGGAAAATAAGATTACAAGCTGTGTAAAAGGCATCGATTTTTTTTTTTTTTTTTACCTGTCTCTCCACCGTCATATCTATCAGCGTAATAGGTACCATCCACTCACACTATGTAGTGAAAGATTTAATGGACAGATACATGCTTATAGTCGCAAAAATAGATTATAAGTTGAGAAAAGGGCATCAAAATTTATTTTCTCATCTCTTTACACGTAACCTACCTATCTAGTAGATACCATCCACTCACCTGATGTTGAGATAGATATATTAGATGCATATAGATAGTGGCAGAATTAGCCTATATTAAAAGTTGATTAAAAGGCACTGGCATCAATGTTTATTTTGTCTACCTGTCTGTTTGCCTACCTGTCTACCTATCTTGAAGGTACCATCCACTCACCCGATTGAGTGATAGATAGATACATATAAATATTTGCAGTAATAGATTAAAAGTTAATTAAAAAGCATCAACATTTTCTCTCTACTTACCTTTCCATCTATCTACTAGGTACCATCCTTTCTTCCGATGTAGTGATAGATATATTAGGTTGGTACATACAGATAATTGCAAAAATAAATTTAAATTTAATTAAGTCATCAATATTTATTTTCTCTACCTGTCTGTCTACCTTCTGTCCATCTACCTGGTAGGTACCGTCCACTCACCCGATGTACTGATAGATTTATTGAATAGTTACATATAGTTGAAAAAAAAAAAATGTTGAGAAGGCATTAACATTTTTTTCTCTACAGCTGTCTACGTACCTATCTATCTATCTAGTAGGTACCATCCACTCACGCGATGTAGTGACATTTATCAGATTTATACGTATACATAATTGAAAAAATACTTTAAAGGTTAATTAAAAGGCATGAATATTTAATTTATCTACCTTATCTATTTATCTAGTAAGTACCATCCACACAGAGGATGTAGTGATAGATTTATTAGACTGGTACATGTAGATAGATACAAATATAGATTATAAGTTGATTAAAAGGCATCAGTATTTACTGTATCTACCTATCTGTTTATCAAGTAGGTACCATCCACTCACCCGATGTAGTGATAGATTTAATAGATTGGTACATGTAGATTGATACAAATATCGATTAAAAGTTAATTAAGAGACATTAATATTTACTTTATCTACCCATCTGTTTATCAAGTAGGCTAGGTATCATCCACTCACCCGATGTAGTGATAGGTTTATTTGATAGATACCTACAGATAATTGCAAATATAGATTAAAAGTTGATTAAAAGGCATCAGTATTTATTTTCAGTTCCTGTCTTTATACCCTCCATTTATGTATCTGGGAGTTACCATCCACTCACCCAATGTAGTGATACATTTATTAGATAGATACATATAGATAGTTGCATGAACAGATTAAAAGTTAATCATAAGGCATTAATAATGATATTCTCTACTTGTCTGCTTACTATCCTACCTATCTAGGCTACCTGTAGGGGGAGG
>NC_136966.1:8199685-8214675 GCF_032717465.1 Coenobita brevimanus
GTCGACTGGTCTGCTCGGCCACACACTAGGCAGGTATAAGCAGCAACAACAACAACATCCTGGTGAGATTTATACACGCTGAGTCCAATGTAGTGGTGGTGGTGGTGGTGGTGGTGATGGTGTTGGTGTTGGTGGTGATGGTGGTGGTGTTGGTGGTGATGGTGGTGGTGATGGTGGTGGTGGTGGTGGTGATGGTGTTAGTGGTGATGGTGTTGGTGGTGGTGGTGGTGGTGGTGGTGGTGGTGGTGGTGGTGGTGGTGGTGGTGATGGTGGTGGTGGTGGTGGTGATGGTGTTGGTGGTGATGGTGGTGGTGGTGGTGATGGTGGTGGTGGTAGTAGTAGTAGTAGTAGTAGTAGCGTTGGTAGTACTAGTGTTGGTATTATTTGGTAGTAGTAGTTGCAGTGGATGGCCAAGTTATATTTGAGGTGCGGTTTGACTAGTAACCAAGGAGACTCATTGCTACCTGATAACTAAAGCTGGTTGAATAGTTATGCCAGCAGGACTCAGTATTGCAGATGTCAAATTGGCCAGTTGCATCAGATGACAACAGACGCCTTGTGCAGCAGCAGGGAAAGGGTTAAGTGCAACCTCTATTATCACTGACCTATTGCAAAGGACGCGCCAACACTGCCACAACTGCCTTTAACCGTCCAAACATTTCAAGGACACATTGCAAGGACAGCGGCGCCAAGTTGCAGGCGCTGACCGTTAACGGCAACTTCCTGAGATGTGTTTTGCTTTTAGTAGTCATTTGTTGGACGTATTTGTTTAATCTGGGTGTCCCGTAAGCATTTTCTTGCATTTCTGTCAAGTATAACCCCAGAATTCTGATCACTTGGATTATTTTGCCATATCTACATCTTGTTTGTTATACAGTAACAAGATCTCGACGCAGAAATGGCGCCAGTTTCGAGGGAATGCTGTGGTGAGGATGCAGAGACGTAGCATCGTCTTATTTAGCCTCTGAACTACGGTAAATAAGGTTCACAGAACCAATAATCTCCTTAAAGATAAATAAACTCTACCATTGTTTATTACAAGCACGTCAGAAATAATCAAGACATTACCTGTAAACATTCAAAGATTTAAAAAGTAAATCAGCGTTGCCAATGTTGAGTGATGGTACACCTGAAGGAAGCTGCCGCAGATGCAGTCTTTTAAAAGAAACGACCAACGTACACTACGATGGTGATATTTTCTACTTTATTTTTTTCTTTCCATTATGATCCTATCAAGTAAAATCTGTTGTATCACTTACTGATTTAAAACATGGGTCAAAAATTCGTGTAATATTGGTTTTAATCGTCATAAATTTAACTGGAGGAATCTCAGGCACAATGTTGCCTTGGTCACGTGACCCTTGAGACGCAGCGTTGCAGGCCATCGGGCAGTCAGTCACCCCGCGGGTCAGGAAGTGGAAGGACGTTGGCGTGCACAGCTCGTACTAACTTTGCGTTTCCCTTTTATTGGACGTTGGGGACACGGTGGCTCAGTGGTAGAGCATCGGAGTCGTGATCGGGGGATTGCGAGTTCGAGCCTCGCCCGGGACTGCCGTGCCGGGAGTGGTAGCGCGCTCCTGTAAGCTAGCGGGGCTATATGGCCATAAAACTGCCTAGCTCGGGGATTAAATCCCTTTTATTGGACGTTAGCGATTGTGTTTGCCGTGATGAATGGACAGACTGGATTACTGTGGAGGCGAGGCAAGTGGCACAAGTGCCGGAAAAAGGAAACTATGCCTGGTATGGACACAGGGTGAGTTGAAATGTATTATTATTATTATTATTATTATTATTATTATTATTATATTATTATTATTATTATTGTTTTTTATTATTATTATTTACTACTACTGCTGCTGCTGCTGCTACTACTACTACTACTATTATTATTATTATTATTATTATTATATTATTATTATTATTATTGTTGTTTTTTATTATTATTATTTACTACTACTGCTGCTGCTGCTGCTACTACTACTACTACTACTACTATTATTATTATTATTATTATTATTATTATTATTATTATTATTTGCTACTACTGCTGCTGCTGCTGCTACTACTGCTACTATTACTACTATTACTATCACTATTACTGTTACTACTACTACTACTACTACTGCTACTATTACTACTGCTACTACTACTATTACTACTACTACTACTACTGCTACTACTACTACTACTACTACTGCTACTACTACTACTACTGCTACTACTACTACTACTACTGCTACTACTACTACTACTACTGCTACAACTACTACTACTATTAACCACCACCATTACTGTTGCTACTGCTATTATTATTATTATTATTATTATTATCTAATCTTTCCACATGACCTACAAACAAGTTATCAGTTCACCTTTAATCTATCGAAAATCAAAGATAGATACATACGCCTAAGTCATTTATCAACCTACCTACCGACATGTCGACACGCATTTTGCCCACTACGTACCATCCACTCACCCGATGTAGCCATAGATTTATTAGATAGATCCATGGATAGATAGTCAAAAATAGATTAAAAGTAGATTAAAGGACATCAGTGTTTATTATTTCTACCTGTCTACGTACCTATCTGTATATCTGGTAGGTACCATCCACTCACCTGATGTAGTGATAGACTATATACAGTATACATAAATAGATAGTTGCAAAAATAGAGTAAAAGTAGATTAAACGATATCAGTATATATATTCTATGTCCATCTGTCTACCTACCTACCGGACTGTCCAGTTAGTACCATCCACTCAACTGATGTAGTGATAGATTTATTGAATAAATAGGTACTGTAGACAAATGGATGGGTGCAATAATAGATTAAGACCAATGTTTTTTTTTTTCTTTTCTGTATATCTAGTACATACCATTCACTCACCTGATGTAGTGGTAGATTTACTGGATAGATAGATAGATGCAAAAATAGATTTACCGGTATACCGGTATAAATATTATTTTCCTATCTTTTTGTTTGGTATGTACCATCCACTCACCTGATGTAGTGATAGATTTATTGTAGATAGATAAATAGATAAATACAAAAAGATTAAAAGCCAATATTTTTATATATCTAAATCTATCTAGCTGTCTGTCTATCTAGTAGCTATCATCCATTCACCTGATGTAGTGATAGATTTATTGGACAGATAGATAGGTGGAAAAATAGATAGATTAACGTTTTGAAACTAAAAAAAAAAAGAATGATTTTTTCCTTTCAGTCTGTATATCTGTCTATCCACGGTATCTACCTCGTGGCTGCCATCCACTCACCTGATGTAGTGATAGATTTATCGGATAGATAGACGCAAAAACAGATCAACCTTCAGTCTGATGAGTAAGAATGATTTGAGTTTTCTTTGTCCATCCATGTCTGTCTGTCTGTCTATCTGTCTATCTATCTGATGTAATGATAGATTTATTGGATAGACAAATATGCAAAAATATATTAAAAGACATCAATATTTTTTCTCGATGTCTGTCTAACTGTCTATTTAGTACGTACCATCCACACACCTGATGTAGCGATATATGAATCGGAGGGATTAATAGATGCAAAAATGGATTAAAACATGATAAACAGCAATTCTGTATCTATCTATCTATCTTTATATCTATCTATCTAGTACGTACTATCCATTCACTTAATGTAGTGATAGATTTATTGGATAGATAAATATATAGACAGATAAATCCACAAATACACTTTTTCAATAAATTATCAATAAAAATGGATCTCTGGCTGTCTGCCTGTCTGTCCATCCATCTCTAGTACATACCATCCACTCACCTGATGTAGTGATTTTTTGGGATAGATAGGTAGATGCAAAAATAGATAGATTACTTTTGAATTTGTTGAATCACTGATGTTGATTTTTTCATTATCTATGTCTGTCTATCTAGTACACATACCATCCACTCACCTGATAAAGTTATAGATTTATTGAATAGATAGGTAAATAGATGTAGTGTGTAGATAGAGAGGTAAATAGATAGACAGGTGCACTTGATGGATATATAGATATCCACCAATACCAGTACGTACCATCCACTCACCTGGTGCAGTGATAGATTTATTGGATTGATAGATATATAAATAGATGCAAAATGGATTAAAGGTATCAATATATTTCTCTGTCTAGTACGTGCTATCCACTCACCTGATGTAGTGATAGATTTATTTCATAGATAGAAACATAGATGCAAAAGTATATTAAAAACATCAAAGTTTATCTTTCTCTGTTTGTCTATCTAGTATATACCATCCACTCACCTGATGTTGCTATAGCTTTAGCGGATAGATAGATAGATGCAATAATATATTAAAAGACATCAGTATCTCTCTCTCTCTCTCTCTCTCTCTCTCTCTCTCTCTCTCTCTGGTACATACCATCCACTCACCTGATGTAGTGGTAGATATATTGGATAGATGGACAGACACATACATACATAAATAGGTCAACTCGATAACGTGAATGTTTTGACACTGATTCTCTCTCTCTGGTACATACCATCCACTCACCTGATGTAGTGGTAGATATATTGGATAGATGGACAGACACATACATACATAAATAGGTCAACTCGATAACGTGAATGTTTTGACACTGATTCTCTCTCTCTGGTACATACCATCCACTCACCTGATGTAGTGGTAGATATATTGGATAGATGGACAGACACATACATACATAAATAGGTCAACTCGATAACGTGAATGTTTTGACACTGATTCTCTCTCTCTGGTACATACCATCCACTCACCTGATGTAGTGGTAGATATATTGGATAGATGGACAGACACATACATACATAAATAGGTCAACTCGATAACGTGAATGTTTTGACACTGATTCTCTCTCTCTGGTACATACCATCCACTCACCTGATGTAGTGGTAGATATATTGGATAGATGGACAGACACATACATACATAAATAGGTCAACTCGATAACGTGAATGTTTTGACACTGATTCTCTCTCTCTGGTACATACCATCCACTCACCTGATGTAGTGGTAGATATATTGGATAGATGGACAGACACATACATACATAAATAGGTCAACTCGATAACGTGAATGTTTTGACACTGATTCTCTCTCTCCGTCTATCCGTGTATCTATCAGTCTGTCTAGTACGTACCATCCACTCACCTAATGTAGTGATATCCGTATTTGACTGACAGAAAGACAGATAGAGCCAGATAGATAGGTGGGTAGACAGATAGACAGATAGACCAGGCTAGAAATAATAATAATAATAATAATAATAATAATAATAATAGTAATAATAATAATAATTAATATAATAATAATAATAATAATAATAATAATAATAACCAGAGGCCACCCAAGGGGGGAATCACACCAGCCGATACATGTCTAGCGCGGCCTGGAATATGACCTTGACCTTGACCTACCTTCACCAGTTTCGAACTTGTAGATTTTCATCCCTACTACACACGTGTCAAATTATGTGATGATATCTTGAGCGGTTGCGAAGTTATCGTAGTAAAAGACACACAGACATACACACAGACAGACAAATTGAAAACAATACCAGCTTGGCCATCGCGGCTGGTAATGGTAATAGTAATCATCATCATCATCATCTGACCCTGTTTCATCCCTGAGTGGCATTACGTGAGCAATAAACCCCAACCACTCCTTGGATATAAACCTTCACCGGCTCAATCCGATTGGAGCGCCGTAATTACCCACTAAACCACCAGGCGCCATAATTTGGTTATATGGTTACCACCCAGCGTAGTAAATGGTTTCCTGGTGTACAGGAAACTATTTGGCTTGTCACTCAGTGTAGAGTCACCCACAGGCAGAAGGAAGGAAAGAAGGAAAGAAACACAGAAGAGGAAAGAGGGAAAGAAAGAGAGCAAAGGGCAGTCATCTGAGAGCAGCACTACATCGAGTGAGCGGATGGTGAGCGCCCCCACGTACCACTATAATGATACCGGTAATAATAATAATAATAATAATGATAATAATAATAATAATAATAATAATAATAATAATAATAATGATTGTGATATATTGTTTTTCGCCATTGATAGATGTGTGGGTAGATAAACAAATACATCCATACACAGACTGATAGATTTTACAGTTTCACCGCAAGTGCATCAGATGTCTATTATTATTATTATTATTAGTAGTAGTAGTAGTAGTAGTATTATGGAGGCGTTTTGTCTGCGGCCACCCTTTGCGGGATTAGGGCGTTCTGTGGAGTTCTTACTGATATTGTAGATACTATTACTATTTTTTTTGGGGGGTGGGGTAAGATGTAGGTCAGTGGTTGTCAACTATGGCTGGTGAGCCAAAGGTGGGTCGCGAGAGGATTTTTGATGGGTGGCAGGGACATAGAATAGGCCTGATGCTTTCACTGTATTTTATTTACTTAATTGAAACTGTAATTATCCTTATTACACTATTAGCGTATTGACAATAACTACGATAGGCTATATACCGGTTACTATCTCTCTCTCTCTCTCTCTCTCTCTCTCTCTCTCTCTCTCTCTGATATTTTTGCGCCATGGGTGGCGAAGTCTTGAAATATTCCAGATTGGGTCACGCACTATAAAGTGTGGCAACCGCTGATCTAGAAGGCTGGCATTGCAACAGCGCTGATCTAGAAGGCTGGCATTGCAACAGCGCTGATCTAGAAGGCTGGCATTGCAACACCGCTGATCTAGAAGGCTGGCATTGCAACACCGCTGATCTAGAAGGCTGGCATTGCAACAGCGCTGATCTAGAAGGCTGGCATTGCAACAGCGCTGATCTAGAAGGCTGGCATTGCAACAGCGCTGATCTAGAAGGCTGGCATTGCAACAGCGCTGATCTAGAAGGCTGGCATTGCAACACCGCTGATCTAGAAGGCTGGCATTGCAACACCGCTGATCTAGAAGGCTGGCATTGCAACACCGTTCGGGACAGAGCCTTGACATTGGCAGCAGTGATGTATCTTGGCTGCGTCTTTTGCCATCATCTTTCTTCCCTACCACTACCGCCCTCTGCCCTAGTGTTTCTCTCGCCCAGATTTGTTGTATTGGTTGCATTTCTCTGCAGCTGTATTTTCTCTTTTTCTGTATTCCGAATTTTCTGTATTTCTCTGTTTACTGTATTTAGCTTTTTCTGTATTTCCTGTAATTCTGTATTTCCATATATCTTCATTTTCTGTATTTCTGTATTTTCTGTATTTCCATATTTCTTCATTTTCTGTATTTCTGTATTTTCTGTATTTCCATATATCTTCATTTTCTGTATTTCTGTATTTTCTGTATTTCCATATTTCTTCATTTTCTGTATTTCTGTATTTTCTGTATTTCCATATATCTTCATTTTCTGTATTTTCTGTATTCTCTGTATTTCTGTATTTTGTGTATTGTATGTCATGTAGTTTTTCCTTCCTACTTTCCTCATTTTCTTCTCCTTTGGTCTTTTGCGCTTTGTCTTAATTCTCTCATCTTTCTCCCTCAGCATTTGTTTACTGCCATTCCCTTTCCTCTCCTTCCCTAGGCTCATCTTTCTCCCTCAGCATTTGTTTACTGCCATTCCCTTTCCTCTCCTTCCCTAGGCTCATCTTTCTCCCTCAGCATTTGTTTACTGCCATTCCCTTTCCTCTCCTTCCCTAGGCTCATCTTTCTCCCTCAGCATTCGTTTACTGCCATTCCCTTTCCTCTCCTTCCCTAGGCTCATCTTTCTCCCTCAGCATTTGTTTACTGCCATTCCCTTTCCTCTCCTTCCCTAGGCTCATCTTTCTCCCTCAGCATTTGTTTACTGCCATTCCCTTTCCTCTCCTTCCCTAGGCTCATCTTTCTCCCTCAGCATTTGTTTACTGCCATTCCCTTTCCTCTCCTTCCCTAGGCTCATCTTTCTCCCTCAGCATTTGTTTACTGCCATTCCCTTTCCTCTCCTTCCCTAGGCTCATCTTTCTCCCTCAGCATTTGTTTACTGCCATTCCCTTTCCTCTCCTTCCCTAGGCTCATCTTTCTCCCTCAGCATTTGTTTACTGCCATTCCCTTTCCTCTCCTTCCCTAGGCTCATCTTTCTCCCTCAGCATTTGTTTACTGCCATTCCCTTTCCTCTCCTTCCCTAGGCTCATCTTTCTCCCTCAGCATTTGTTTACTGCCATTCCCTTTCCTCTCCTTCCCTAGGCTCATCTTTCTCCCTCAGCATTTGTTTACTGCCATTCCCTTTCCTCTCCTTCCCTAGGCTCATCTTTCTCCCTCAGCATTTGTTTACTGCCATTCCCTTTCCTCTCCTTCCCTAGGCTCATCTTTCTCCCTCAGCATTTGTTTACTGCCATTCCCTTTCCTCTCCTTCCCTAGGCTCATCTTTCTCCCTCAGCATTTGTTTACTGCCATTCCCTTTCCTCTCCTTCCCTAGGCTCATCTTTCTCCCTCAGCATTTGTTTACTGCCATTCCCTTTCCTCTCCTTCCCTAGGCTCATCTTTCTCCCTCAGCATTTGTTTACTGCCATTCCCTTTCCTCTCCTTCCCTAGGCTCATCTTTCTCCCTCAGCATTTGTTTACTGCCATTCCCTTTCCTCTCCTTCCCTAGGCTCATCTTTCTCCCTCAGCATTTGTTTACTGCCATTCCCTTTCCTCTCCTTCCCTAGGCTCATCTTTCTCCCTCAGCATTTGTTTACTGCCATTCCCTTTCCTGTCATTCTCTGTGCTCATCTTCCTCTCTTTCTCATTCCTCTCCTTCTCTCTTTCTCATTCCTCTCCTTTCATTCTCATTCCTCTCTTTCTCATTCCTCTCCTTTCATTCTCATTCCTCTCTTTCTCATTCCTCTCCTTTCATTCTCATTCCTCTCTTTCTCATTCCTCTTTTTCTCTATGTTCTTTTCGTTTTCTCTTCATTTCTTTCCTATTTTCTTTATTTTTCATATTGTCTTAGTCGATAACTATTATTTTTTCACCTCCATACCTGTTTCTCTCTCTCTCTCTCTCTCTCTCTCTCTCTCTCTCTCCCCTATTATTATTATAAAATCCCACGTCTAAGGCAATCACTGTTGTATTGTATTCCTTTCAATAACTTCCTTCTCTATTACTAACATGCATCAAAGGTCAGTGAAAAGTTTTTGTTTTAATTATATTTATTTCTAATCATACATAATCATATTCATTTTTAATCCTATTTATTTTTAATCCTATATATTTGTGGGGACTAGTGCTTGTGTCAGGACGCATTACATTGATGATGGCTGTAATATTACAAGAGGTGTAACTTGTGCTGTTGGGTGTAGTACACCCTGAATACTTTGTGTGCTCCACAGCTAACCTATAAGACCAGTCAAATAATGCACCAGTCTGAGAGTTAAAACCTATAATGCCAGTGACCCGACTAAGTTGATGCCAGGCATAGCTTTTGTATTGAACTAAGCTGTTAGTGCATTAAAATCCATACTACCTATCAGTGCCATGGGTCACAAGAATACCAACATTATACACAGCAAAGCAGTGCCTGACACACTCAAGTTGGCTGTATGACATTATTGCTGAGGCCATGTCTAACAAATGGCACACAGCAGCAGTGACATACTAAACACAATTATTGCTGAGGCCATGTCTAACAAATGGCACACAGCAGCAGTACCATACTAAACACAATTATTGCTGAGGCCATGTCTAACAAATGGCACACAGCAGCAGTGACATACTAAACACAATTATTGCTGAGGCCATGTCTAACAAATGGCACACACCAGCAGTGACATACTAAACAAAATGGTGTTACTGTATGTGGACATGCATCAAGGTTTTGCCTGTGTCCTTTGTTATACTGCTACTTAACACAACTTGTAATAATCCAGCCACTAAGGCACTAACTGCACTCTTACGTCTATGGCCACACTACAGTTCTTAATACTACATACTAATACTAATACTGTACTTACAAACACACTGCCTTATGTCAGTCTCTACTTCTGTTTCTACAGCTCTACATTTTCTGTCATCAGACTACACAGTGGACTAAGCCATGTACTCTCTCAGTACTCTTAGTTTAGTGATATTCAAAGGTTTTCATCCTATGTACCACATGAACATTTTCTGCAGTGGTGACGTACCCCTCACCTGGCATGAGGACAAAAATGTGTGGCTTACTGACATTATTATAAAATGCCTATTAAACTAACAACATGTATGGCTTACTGACATTATTATAAAATGCCTATTAAACTAACAACATGTATGGCTTACTGACATTATTATAAAATGCCTATTAAACTAACAACATGTATGGCTTACTGACATTATTATAAAATGTCTCTTAAACTAACAACATGTATGGCTTACTGACATTATTATAAAATGCCTATTAAACTAACAACATGTATGGCTTACTGATATTATTATAAAATGCCTATTAAACTAACAACATGTATGGCTTACTGACATTATTATAAAATGCCTAAAAAAATATGGTTTACTGACATTATTACAATATGCCTATTAAACTAACACAAGTATATAGTTTACTGACATTATTATACAATGCCTATTAAACTGACACAAGTATATGGCTTACTGACATTATTACAATATGCCTATTAAACTAACACAAGTATATATATTTTTTTTTTCCGAGGGGAAGATGCACTTGACAGGTTGGTGATGATTAGGTGAATGCAACACGTCCGAATAGCATCATTGTATTTGAGTTAGTCAGTAAGTTTCTATTCACATTACTGGTAATTATTTGAAATACAGTGATGATATTCAGACATGTTGCATTCAGCCAATCATCACCAGCCTGTCTAGTGCATCTTCGCCTCGATTTAAAAAAAAAAAAAAAAAGTTGAGTATAGTCATTCCTCAGAACAGTGTCTGAAAGGGCTACTCTCATGTCTTCCTGTCGCCCACCCCAAATATTCCTATCGCCTATGCCAGCTTGTTGACAACCACTGGCTTACAGGGTTAGCCACGAAAAAAGCTACAGTTCTGGCACCACTCTTATGTTTGAAGTGGAGGCCTAGTTGACTCCATTATTTCTTAATATGTGAGTATGTTGTTATCAATGTCAGTAGGTTGATGGGTTGTTCTCTGTAAATTAGTTAACAATGACAGGTGTAGCCTATTAAGGTAGTGTAGGTGTTGGGGCAGCAGTCGTTGTCAGTATACAAGGCTGATATTGTAATTGTTACTAACTGGATATACTTTGTTCCATGCAATGCTGCAGTCAATGTAACTGACTAATCTTTCTTGACTGACAAAAGTTATATAATAAAATGTCATTATTTACTGTCCTTCCATCTGTCATACAACACACCATGCACAGTGTCAAGTTACTTAGACTGCTTTGACATGTTCTTAATTTCTTGCCAACTCTGTCAGCTCTGGAACTGTCTCTCTCTGTCTGTATTTCCTACTGTCTACGATCTCCAGCCTTTTAAACGCAGTGTGTCTGGGCATCTCGAAATGAACGAATCTTGAATTTGGCTCTGTTATTTTTTTTCTTGGAGGGAACAATATGCAAGCTCCTGGCCTTTGGTTCCTTCTTCTTTGCATGAAAAAAAAAAAAACTTAAGCCAACCACTCCTTATGCCTGCCGCCGCCATCATGCACAATAAAAGGGTCACTTCACCAAAACACGTCACCTTCAAAACCTGTTTTTGTGTGTGTGCTTGGACCTATACAAACCAAGCATGCCACCTTTGACAACACAACAGTTATGCTTCTTGTGTAATGCTTCATTAATTCCACGAGTCACTCTGCCACGGTCATAACAATATTCCCATATATTTCAATCTTACTCCAGCCGTCTCTTCAAGCACCTCACCTTCCATTATTTATGCCCAACATTTCTTCCTGTTTTGTCTGTCCATTACTCTATTATAAAATGTACTGATCTAGTGTGTCTTTATATCATGAGCTGGTGTTAGGGTTGGTGTGGTGGGGTCAGGTGGTGTTAGGGCTGGTGTGGTGGGGTCAGGTGGTGTTAGGGCTGGTGTGGTGGGGTCAGGTGGTGTTAGGGCTGGTGTGGTGGGGTCAGGTGGTGTTAGGGCTGGTGTGGGTGGCGCCGTGGGTGTGGTGGGGTCAGGTAGTAAAACATGTTAATGTTGAAGGTGTTCAGCCACAGCCGGTAGATAAGGTAGCCCAAGACGGCTGCCAGGCCAATCTGGCTTATTACCATCCTGGCCACCAGCGTTGGCAATGTCTTGTCAGAGTTGATGGCAACAGCGGTGGCGTTCCATATCAGCACCCATGGTTCTGTAATATTAATAGATTTATAAATACCTTCTGGTGGCGTTCCATATCAGCACCCATGGTTCTGTAATATGGTTCTGTAATATTAATAGATTTATAAATACCTTCTGGTGGCGTTCCATATCAGCACCCATGGTTCTGTAATATTAATAGATTTATAAATAAATTCTAGTACCATTGTTTGGTCATTCCTGCAGCACGGCTCCTATTATACTCTGAAGGTACACCTCCTGACAAAACACACACACACACACACACACACACACACACAGGTACTGGCTCATTTCCACCTGACGGGTTGAACTGTGGGGAGGGGGTAGTGGTGGCCGGGAGGGGGTAGGGGTGATGACTCAGGAGATTGTTGTAGCCGGGAAATGGGGAGGGAGGGAGGAGGGGAATGGGGTACAATAGAGGGACTGGTGGGGGTAGAGGGCATAAGGGGGATGGTAGGGGAGGGAGGGAGGGAGGAGGGGTATGGGGTACAGTGGAGGGACTGGTGGGGGTAGAGGGCATAAGGGAGACAGTACGGGAGGGAGGGAGGGAGGAGGGGTATGGGGTACAATAGAGGGACTGGTGGGGGTAGAGGGCATAAGGGAGACAGTAGGGGAGGGGGGAGGGAGGAGGGGTATGGGGTACAGTGGAGGGACTGGTGGGGGTAGAGGGCATAAGGGGGATGGTAGGGGAGGGGGGAGGGAGGGAGGGGAGTATGGGGTACAGTGGAGGGACTGGTGGGGGTAGAGGGCATAAGGGGGATGGTAGGGGAGGGGGGAGGGAGGGAGGGGGGTATGGGGTACAGTGGAGGGACTGGTGGGGGTAGAGGGCATAAGGGGGATGGTAGGGGAGGGGGGAGGGAGGGGGGTATGGGGTACAGTGGAGGGACTGGTGGGGGCAGAGGGCATAAGGGGGATGGTAGGGGAGGGGTATTAAGGTAGTGGGTATAGGAAGGGTGGGCATTGGCAGTTGACAGCCACTGCGTAGAAAGTGCTATAAACATTTGCATGTGTCATGAATAAAGGGATAACAATGTATATTAAATTATTCAGGCTAAGTGTTCAGGAAGCGGCACATGGAACAAACCAGCAGTACCACACGTGAACACACAGGCAGGGCTTTGTACCCTGCCTGGGGCTGTACAATGTGGGTATGCTGGTACCTATTGCACACGGCACTATTGCACACAGCACTATTGCACACAGCACTATTGCACACAGCATTATTGCACACACCACTATTGCACACACCACTATTGCACACACCACTATTGCACACACCACTATTGCACACACCACTATTGCACACACCACTATTGCACACACCACTATTGCACACACCACTATTGCACACACCACTATTGCACACACCGCTATTGCACACACCACTATTGCACACACCACTATTGCACACACCACTATTGCACACACCACTATTGCACACACCACTATTGCACACACCGCTATTGCACACAGCATTATTGCACACACCACTATTGCACACAGCATTATTGCACACACCACTATTGCACACAGCATTATTGCACACACCACTATTGCACACAGCACTATTGCACACACCACTATTGCACACACCACTATTGCACACACCACTATTGCACACAGCACTATTGCACACAGCATTATTGCACACACCACTATTGCACACACCACTATTGCACACAGCATTATTGCACACACCGCTATTGCACACACCACTATTGCACACACCACTATTGCACACACCACTATTGCACACACCACTATTGCACACAGCATTATTGCACACACCACTATTGCACACACCACTATTGCACACACCACTATTGCACACAGCATTATTGCACACACCACTATTGCACACACCACTATTGCACACACCACTATTGCACACACCACTATTGCACACACCGCTATTGCACACACCGCTATTGCACACACCACTATTGCACACACCACTATTGCACACACCACTATTGCACACACCACTATTGCACACACCACTATTGCACACAGCACTATTGCACACACCACTATTGCAAACACCACACACACCAGCATTATTGCACACACCACTATTGCACACACCACTATTGCACACACCACTATTGCACACACCGCTATTGCACACACCACTATTGCACACACCACTATTGCACACAGCACTATTGCACACACCACTATTGCACACACCACTATTGCACACAGCATTATTGCACACACCACTATTGCACACACCACTATTGCACACACCACTATTGCACACACCACTATTGCACACACCACTATTGCACACACCGCTATTGCACACAGCACTATTGCACACAGCACTATTGCACACAGCATTATTGCACACACCACTATTGCACACACCACTATTGCACACACCATTATTGCACACACCACTATTGCACACACCGCTATTGCACACAGCACTATTGCACACAGCATTATTGCACACACCACTATTGCACACACCATTATTGCACACACCATTATTGCACACACCACTATTGCACACACCACTATTGCACACACCACTATTGCACACACAATTATTACACACATCAGTATTGCACACACCACTATTGCACACACCACTATTGCACACACCACTGTAGCACTCAGCACTATTGCACACACCACTATTGCACACACCACTATTGCACACACCACTATTGCACACAGCACTATTGCACACACCACTATTGCACACACCACTATTGCACACACCACTATTGTACACACCACTATTGCACAC
>NC_136966.1:8219775-8437275 GCF_032717465.1 Coenobita brevimanus
ATGATGCTAGTCACGAAGAAGCGCCGTGGAAAGTATGTGGAGCGATGATATTATCTCTGCCACAGAACGACGTGAAATAAGCTGTAAAAGGACGAAAAGCTGGGTCAGGGTCGAGTAAAAGGAGTATAGTTTTTTTTCCCCCCTTATGGCAGCTTATTTCACCTAGCATAGTGGCAGAACATGACTATATTAAGGTTCCACGTCCTTCCCATAGCTCTTCTTCGTGACTAGCATCATGTTCTATCGCCGTCTCCTGTTACAATTCAGTATTTAGTATGGAGTAGTAGTAGTAACAAATAGTAGTAATAGTAGTAGTAGTAACAATAATAATAACAATAACTAATAGTAAATAATAATTAGTGGGGCACTAATTGGAGCCCATCTTTCCGACACAGGCAACGTAATTTTCAAACCACCACTCATTATGGATTAGGTTTTCTCATCACCGATTATGTTTCACAAAAAATATTTTCCGGATCCAGAATCTGTAATACCATCCAGATCGATCCCAGAAGTTAATCAATTGTTCCCTGGGACATGGGCTGTGTCTACCCATCAAATTTGGTTCAGATCTCTCTCACATTTTTAGCAGTCCTCCTAACAAACAAACAAACAGACAAGGGTGAAAACATACTCACCTTTTCGAAAACAACAACAGCAAAAATAGCACCACCACCTCCACTACTGCTACTACTACTACTACTACTAATAATAATAATAATAATAATAATGACAATGATAATAGTATGGAAATGAGCTAGTGCTAGTCGTGTAACCAAGGCCCCTTGCAAAATACATTATTCCTGTTTCAACAATGTAATGATGCATACACTTTTTACCACAAATTACAGTACTTGTCTGCTTTCATTCCTCCATTTTCGACTGTTCATTCTTCCTCCTCTTCCTCTTATTCCCTTTCCTCTTCCTCTTATTCCCTTTCCTCTTCCTCTTTTTCCCCTTCCTCTCCCTCTTCCTCCTCTTCCCCTTCCTCTCCCTCTTCTTCCCCTTCCTCTCCCTCTTCTTCCCCTTCCTCTCCCTCTTCTTCCCCTTCCTCTCCCTCTTCTTCCCCTTCCTCTCCCTCTTCTTCCCCTTCCTCTCCCTCTTCTTCCCCTTCCTCTCCCTCTTCCTCCACTTCTTCATCTCTTTTCTTTCTCTCTTCCCCCTTCTTCCAGCTTTCCTCTTTCTTCCTCACTAAATCACACTTCCCTTTCAAACTTTTCTTTCAACTGTCCCTCTTCTTTCATTCTTCCTCTTCTGCCTTTTTCTTTCTCTTCTCTTCCTTCGTCTTCCTCTCTCCTTTCCTTTCCACGCCACAGTCTTCCGATTTCTTTCAGTCTTCCTCTTCTCTTTGTCCCTCTTCAGTCGTCTTCTCCCCTCCAGTCTATTTTCCTTTCTTCTTAGTCCTCTTGCAGTCTTCCTCCCCATCTTTGTTCCCTCCCCATCTCCCTCCCTCATCATCATCCTCCCTCATCATCTCCCTCCCTCATCATCTCCCTCCCTCATCATCTCCCTCCCTCATCATCTCCCTCCCTCATCATCTCCCTCCCTCATCATCTCCCTCCCTCATCATCTCCCTCCCTCATCATCATCCTCCCCATCTCCCTCCCTCCCCATCTCCCTCCCCCACTACACCGCCAACAGTGCCAACACAACAAAGAATGGCGGGATAAGATAGCGATAGTGGTGGAAAGCAGGCGCCTTGCTGAACGCCGATGCTCCTCTCCTCTCGTTGTCTTTCTCCCTATCCTCCATCTTCTCTCCCATCCTAAAGCTGTGTCTCCCAGCACCTGTCTTGGCTGCAAAGAAAAAGATATAATAATAGTTTAATACGTGCCATCTATCTATCTTCCTATCTATTGCCAAACACCTTAATCCCATAAGAGGTGGCCACAAACAAATCGCCTCCATCTCGCCCTGCCCCATGCCATTTCGCTTCCCTCCCCCCAACTTACACCTCACCACCCTCTTTCTCATATACCTAAAAACTGACCTTTTGTACCACTGCTAACTGTAATGTAATATGGGATGCAGGCTAATAAAAATACGGGTTTTCTTATTAAAGTCGAGTCTCCTTACACCTTAGCGCGTTGTTTTAATATAATCGCCTTCGTATGTAGGGGGTTACTGTGTTTACTTGTATGGCATTATTTTAGTGCTTAACGTAACTAGTTTAGTGCTAAAAATCTGTATATACTGTCAAAAAAAGAAGAGTAGTAGTTGACATTTTTCACTTTTGTCTTCTGGGGATTAGTAGTAGTAGAAGGAAGAGAAGGAGTTGTTGTTGATTTTGTTGTTGTAATAGCTGAATTAGTAATTAGGTATTATCTGGGTGTTTATAGTGAAAAAACTAGCCGTGTATTACATATAAAATCAGTTAAAAAATATATGTGCCACAGTTGTTGCACATTATGCATATATATTATCTAAGGAGACACCAAAATGTATTAGGTTCGAAAATAGAACAAAGTAGTTGCCAAAGTTAGCGCTGTTTCCGCTAGATTTTGATGGACTGAATATTTATTGTTACGTACACAGAGTAGCGGTACTTATACAACAAAAGGTGGTGGTAGGTCTTTAGGTAGTCACTGTATTTTAGAATCAAATTTTACACGTCAAGCGGGAAGAAATCTAGTTTCAGTAAGAAATTTTTACTCATTTTTAACAGAGCTTATAACACTTAAGGACGAGTTTGTGAAGTGCTAGTCTAGCACTTTTTATAGCAAGTATAGCTATGTTTGTGACTGTGGCAACGCTACAACGTAAAGCATTGTGGGAGCAAAACAAACGAGTTGGTAAGGTTGAAAGGGTTATCATACGGTTTTAATTAGAGCTTAATTAAAGTTAAATTCGCTTTGAGCATTTTTAATGAATATACAGTAGGTAGATAATTCTGAGAAGGGGAAATTGTAGATAAAATATAAGTATGCATATAGACAGGAATATAATCCGAAACACGACTAAAAGCGTACCACATCTCAAATCACACACATCTCTAAGGAAACGCTAAACGCAACGAAACCCAAACAAAATGCAATCTACATACACAATTGGACAGTAATTCATTTTAACATTAAAAAAAAAAAAATTGAAATTGTGAGAATATTTGCATCCATGTAACTGTCTTTGGAATTACAACTTTAGTTAATTAATTGAAACAAATTGATTGACAAGATAAGTAGACAGATTGACAGATCGATAGACATGTGGGCAGACAGACATAGATGGGTAGACATAGGTAGCCAAAAGGATGGATACAGAACAGACAGACAGAGGGTTAGATAGACAGATAGGTACAAGGTCAGATACAGTACATGGAGACGCAGACAGACAGACAGACAGGTATACAGATAGATACATAGGTAAGACAGACAGACAGACAGACAGACAGCAGTATTATCGTGCAGTTAGAAATCTTACTAACACCTCTTCCTCAGCGATTTATTTCCAATTCAGCTCAGTTTCTATATTCTTGTGTGATATTCATGCAATTTGTGTCGATGAAAAGAAAAAATATATTAATGGGTAGTCTGAAAAATAAATCGCTAAGGAAAAAGTGTTAAAGGCCTTACCTGTGGGATGATTAGGTCGAGTTTCCACCTGTGCAGTCCGTCCATTCAGTCCGCAATATTCGAAAAAAAAGAAACAAAGGCTTACATTAATGCGTATCTGACACGGCCTAGATTTTCGTCCTTTTGCAGCTTATTTCACGTAGCTCAGTAGCAGAAAAGGACAATACTAAGGCTCTACGTCTTCTCCACGGCACTTCTTCATGACTAGTACTATATTTTTGCGTTAATATATCGCCACACCTCAATATTCAAGACAGACGGAAACTTTAGGCCATTAGAATAAAATGAGCATAGTAAGGAAGGACACTCATTCTTACCTCATGCCGAAGATTAATTGAATTTCACACCTCACGCAAATACACACACACACACACACACACACACACACCGCTCGCTGGCTCAGTGGTAACGTTCTCGCTTGCCATCTGGTAGACGGGAGTTCGCGCCTCGCTAAGGTTGCAAAAAGTTTCACTGACGAAGTGGGTGGTTACTGTCCCCCTTGAGCAAGGGGATGGGTGTGTGCGTGTGTGAAGGTCACAGCCTTGCCCTTAGATCGGACTATATGAGCTCTCAGCTCCCTTCCGGGAGGGTAAAAGCTGATGATCACGACCATCAAGTGATCCTGACCGACCCGGTGAATTACACACACACGCGCGCGCACACACACGCAAACACGCACGCACACGCGCGAACGCACACGCATGCACGCACACGCGCGCACACACACACACACACACACACACACACACAATTTCGTAACATTCTCTAACCACGAACCTGGGATATAGCTGGTGGTTGGTGGATGGTGGTAGCTGTGGTGGTTGTGGTGGGTCCTGGGATGCTTACTGTGGTAGTGTGACCCACGGTGTTCCTTTTACTGTATGGGCAAGCCTAAGGGAGGAAAAATCATCATCATCGTCGGTATCCTCATCATTTTCATCGTCATCATCATCATCATCGTCATCATCATCATCATCATTGTTGTCATCATCGTCATCATCACTGTCATCACCATCATCATTGTCATCATTGTCATCATCACCATCACCACCATCATCATCTACAACCGCTGGGTGCTAAAAAGGAAATTATCATCGTTCACTAAATTCCCATGAAAACTAAGTAGCCTACAATCGCTTGGAGGTAGTAGAAGTAAAACAGGACAAAGGACACCTATGATAGCCGCACACACACCAGGACGTACTACACTAAGATAAGGGTGAGTTTCGTTGGGATGGGTTAAGTTGGGTTGGGATAGGCTATGTTAGGTTGGGATAGGTCAAGTTGGGTTGGGATAGGTCAAGTTGGGTTGGGATAGGCTAAGTTGGGTTGGGATAGGTTAATTTGGGTTGGGATAGGTTAGGTTGGGATTGGGTAAGTTGGGTTGGGATTGGATAAGTTAGGTCGGGATAGGATAAGTTAGGTCGGGATAGGATAAGTTGGGTCGGGATAGGATAAGTTAGGTCGGGATTGGATAAGTTAGGTCGGGATTGGATAAGTTAGGTCGGGATTGGATAAGTTAGGTCGGGATAGGATAAGTTGGGTCGGGATAGGATAAGTTGGGTTGGGATTGGATAAGTTGGGTTGGGATAGGATAAGTTAGGTCGGGATAGGATAAGTTAGGTCGGGATAGGATAAGTTGGGTTGGGATTGGATAAGTTGGGTCGGGATTGGATAAGTTGGGTTGGGAAAGGATTGGTTAAGCTACGGGAGGTTAACGCTGGTGAGTATAAGTTAGGTTAGAGTACAAAGAAAACAATAGAAGAATGACCTAGTTGTTCACCCGACCTGGGATTTGCACAAAGTCGATAGGGAAACCAACTCTACCAACAGTCGGACCGGCAGGGGATTCGGCTGGAGAACTTTGTCCAATATTTAGACCGGCCCATGAGTCAGATTGTTATAGGACAATCTGACCGGCGAAGGAACAGATCACTGGCCCTTGCCTCATCCTGTCTCATATCCTCAGTCTTGGAGAGCAAATTTTATCAAACATTCCGACCGGCTAATGCTAGAGGGTCAGTCAGGTAACATACTTAAAAGGACAGTCTGACCGGCTAAGGACTCGAACCCTGGACCTCACCTGCCCCTGCCTGACGTCCTTAACTTTGGAGGGCTGGGTCCCCAGGGCAGACAGCTTGGTGTGGCAGCGACGGGCGTGTTCGGGGTTCAGTTCGGGGCTTCGACTGAGGATCCAAGCGAAGGCAGCTTTGAACCCGTAGTACTCAGTGCAAGAGTACACGCACGAGAACCCCACGTAGTCTGTGTCTATCACCTGTGTGTTTAGTTTTAAAATATGATAATAATGAAAATAATAATAATAGTAATCATCATCACGCAGGAAAAACCCTTTCTGCATCTATCCCATGCGTGTTTAATAATAATAATAATAATAAAATTGTCCATGGACGGCAATTTTAATAAAGGAAAGCTTCCTAAAACCATTGCCCACTAGAAGCCCAGCTCTGAAGGACCCTGAGGTCAAGGTTTGGTGGCTCCAGCTGTAATCCTTCACCTTGAGGTCAAGGTGACTGATCTTGTGTATGTCACCTTAGGTCATCACAGTCTATAAGTCCACCAAGTGTGGTGGCTTCAGCTTTAGTCCTTCGTGGAAAATTAGCTGACATCCCGAATATCCGGAAAAGTCCCAATTTTTGACCCCAGGCGATCTCAGAGAAAAATCCACCGATTGGAACCCTACTACTTTCCGTACTGCGTTCACCTCAGGGCTATATTGTAGTAAAATATCAGCCTGCTGGTTTATGTGGCCTCGAGACACGCTGACTCACTTTTCTGTGTTGTGGACAATACCCAGAGATCCGGTGACGGGTTGCCACCGTATTTGGCCAAAAGAAGCGGATAGCTGTACGACTATGGTGACACAGTTGGAAGGTTCTGCGCCAAATTGCATTTGAAATATCACCATTTTAAAATAACTGTCAATAACAACAACAATACTACTACTAATAATAATGGCGCCTGGTGGTTTCGTGGGTAATTAAGGCGCTCCAATCGGATTGAGGCTGTAGGTTTATCTTCAAGGGGTTGTTGGGGTTTATTGCTCATGTAATGTCACTCAGGGATGAGCGAGGCTGGCCACTCATCTTAAACGTCAAGTCCAACTTGCCTAGCCCACGCTTCTGCGCTTGTTAAGGGGCAACATAGGATTGGATGATGGATGGATAATGATAATAATAATAACTAATAATATCGATAAGTACAGTACTGTACAGCGTTTGCTATATTAACCACCCTCATCCAAAGGTAAATCGTTAAGAAAGAGGTGTTTGGGAGCTTGATCATTACCTGGTAAGGAGACTGGAATGATTTGTTAAGGAGGTGTTAGGGAGCTTGATCGTTACCTGGTAGGGAGACTGGAATAAGTTGCTAAGGGAGAGGTGTTAGGAAGCCTGATCGTTACCTGGTAGGGAGACTGGAATAAAATGCTAAGGGGGAGGTGTTAGGAAGCCTGATCGTTACCTGGTAGGGAGACTCCGGCACGCCTTCGCCTTGTGTCGTCATGTCTGCCAGGGGCCTGCCATCAGCGGCGTGCAGAGACATGGAGTACTTGATCTTCTTCTCAGCCATCGTTATCCCCTTGACTAATACTTGAAAGTGATCCCCTGCCAGATTAATAATAATAATAATAATAATAACGTTGTTGATAAAATACCAATAAAATGCAATAATAACAAATATAACATTTATAATAAGGATAATTTGTGGGCAGAGAAACACCCCGCCTCTCTCAGCTTAGGAATGTTAGCCAACAGAGGAAAGTGACAAATAAAAGAGCTGCAGTATCAGAACTATTTTATATATGTGCAGGAAGCTCCCAAACATCTTTTCCTAAGCAATTTATTTAGCTTTTAACACTGTCCTCGCCATTGTTATAAAAAATCCTTTTGATCTCGCCATACTTCGCATAAATATCGTACAAAAGGATAGTGACTAGCCAGATTTTAAAAATTAATCACTCAGGAAGAGGTGCTAGGGAGCTTCCTGAACCACCTAGAATACGCGCCTGGTCCAACTCACTTTGCCAGGTGTAGTTTTGGGTGACGCAGTGCTGGGCAGCCTGGTACTCGTTCGGCACCCTGGCCATGTCGTACCAGATGCCTTGATACTGAAACAACAAAAGCTTTATTAGGTCTGAAGGCCGTATGCTTACACGAAAACTTATGGGTTTCGCTAAATTAGGGGACGAATTGGAACGAAAATGTTTGCTAATCAAAAAAAAAAAAAAAAAAAAAATACTCTTTCATCTATGTGTTCTCGTACTGTAATGCTGTGTTTTTAAGGCGACTTCTCGTCGTAAAAACACGAGCACTGGACGGGGTCCTTTGGCTAGACCGGATGTAATGCACTAACAAAGGAACAGGGCATAAAAAGAGACAGTACACCGAATCACATCTATTGCTTAAATTCTATCCCTTACAGCGCTACATACACAACATTTGGTACACAATTACACAGAGATACAACAATACACTTATAATTGGATCCAATCTACTTTTGCACAGGGCACAGGGCAGTCAGGGATATGGGTTACTGTTATTGAGGAGAGATATCACTTCACTGCGATGGTCAATCGAGAACACTGGTCGTGCCGCTGGTGGATAATAATAAACGGGGGAGTCTCGCTTATATTCACTGTGATCGGGAGTCTGTGGGGGATATGATACTATAATAAAGGTAGGGTGCGTGTGGCGACATCCGACACCGTCACCTAGTCGCAGGGAAGCACTTCATTAGCCTTTCGGCTCGTTCACACACCTACCTTCGACTCCACAGAAAACTCCCCGCTTCCTTTCTGAGAGGGGGAACTGAGCTGTTTAATGTTCAAGCACGATTTACTCCGATATCACTGTTTAACATAACTTTTATTTGTCACTGCCACTGTGCATTGGATCACTGTCACTGTATTAGGGGTCACTGTCACTATCACTGTTCTACCCGTGTTTCCTGGGTAGTTGGGTCACTAGTACTTACTGTCCAGGGAGGCTCCCTTGTTTAGGGCCTTGACCTGAGGGGCGGCTCCTTCCTAGGGCCGCACTGGTGGGGTGCAGGGAGGCCTCGTAGTCTGGGGCCTCGATCTGATCGGGGGCCCTCGGGACTAGGACCGAACAGGCGGAGGATTCGGGCCTGCTTCTTCTTCTGCTGGGGCGTGAGAGAGCCTAGGTCGCCGTCGTCGGGGAACGTGGTGGAAGGCCTGGGCGTCCGGGGTCTGCAGGTGCTCAGGGGGAGAGGCGCCGTCAGGGCTGGGCTGCGGCAGCGACTTCTGTAGGGCTCCAACAGTGCTAAGGAGCGTCCGGGTGTGGGCGGTAACTCCGCAATCGGGCCTTGCCACCACTCTAACGCCTCCGCTTGGCCAAGAAGCCTGGATGGCGACGAAGGGCTCCCCGGAGGGAAAGAGGCTTGAGGGAGACTCACGCTCTTCGTGGTTCCCTGAGTGTGTTCATTGGGCTGAGGTGGGGCTCCACTTCCCCTAGTATGGACTTTGGCTGGTGCCGTGAACTTGTCCGGCGTGCGAGGGACACCAGTAGGGTGATCGAGGTCGCCCTTTCGCCGAGGCAAGCGGCCGTCAGCGTGGTGTTCCTCCCGCAGTAGGGAACAAGCCGGAGTGAGGGGCACGAGGGCCGCACTCTCTCCAATACGGACAGATCTACCGTCAGGGAATTCTCCACCCTGGTACGTGCCCCAGTCGTAACTGAGTGTCTGCCCGTACGGGAATCGACTAACGGAGAAACGGGATCACCCGTCTGCTCCGGCGAGAGGCCGGCCCCGAGTCGCCGCTTCCGTAATTGGGTAGCGCTACACGTACGGTAGCAGGGTCTCTCTACCCTGGACCGTATTCTGGCCGTAGCCAAAGTACAACTGGAGAGGGATGCACACAGGCAACTCTCTCTCTCCTCAGCGTGTTAAGGCCGGAGCCTGGGGTCACTTTCCCCTTTACACACTTTGTCAGGCCGTAGCCTGTGTCTATTTCTCTTTTAAGGCCATAGCCTTGGGCCTCTTCCTGCCCTTGGGCCTCTTCCTGCCCTAGAGGGTGTAGCAAGACCGTCAAGACGGTGCTACTTGGGACTGACCTCTTTTCAGTCCCACCCCTGGTCTGACGGTCACTACCCCGCCCGCACAGTAGTTCAGGTTGTCTGAACGCCTGGGGTTGGGGCACTTGCGAGGAATAGGGGCTCAGGGCCGGGATGTCCCGATGACCCTCTTGCCCGAGGTCACTAGCCTCACCTGTGTGTCCTCCTGGGGTGGTGGTGGGGTGGCGGCTCGGCAGTGGTGTGGGGGGTGGTGAGGTGGGAGGTCCTGTGGCGGTCTCGGCGGGCATTTTACGTACGTTAGCATTAGCATTCAGTTCCACATTCTTCGTTCGATGTTGCGTTTTCCAACAAATTTCGGACCGACTGGCTCCTTTCCCTTACCCTTTCTCTAAAACTGCTAGCTCCTTGATCACCAAACAAACACGGTCAAATTTCGGAAAACTACATTTCTCCATTTCGAAACCAAAAATATTTTTTCTGGTCAATTGAAGTGTGATCTGAATGAATTTGACCTTCATTTTTGTCGCAAATCACTCGTTTTGGAGATGGGCTTGGGTAGGCCTATCTCCAAAACGAGTGATTTGCGACAAAAATTAACGTCAAATTCATTCAAATCACACTAAAATTGACCAGAAAAAGTATTTTTGGTTTCGAAATCGAGGACATGGGTTGAACAGTATACCCAAACTGGGGGGGAGCTTCGCCCCCCAGACCCACCATATTAACCTAACATTAACCCAACCCAACCTAACCTAATCTTACCGTAAATGCCGTCGGAGGAGAATGAGGTGGAATTTGCCTCAGTCCTCTAAACCCACATGCCCTCTACTTCTTTGAATTTGCTTAACTCAAATATCTTACAGTACCACCGATGAAGGTCCTCTCTATAATGTAGGTCACTTCCACACTTCTTACACTTCGTGGAGGAAGGCAGAACACCGTGACTGCGACGGAAATTCACACTTTCCTGATTATTCTTAAAAAAAAAAAAAAAAAAAAAAAAAAAAAAAAGACCAATGGCCTCGTTACTCAGTCACAGCACGCCCACTACAAGTGGAAGCCATCGTCGAACTGACTTAGGGATTTTGAAATTTGAAAATCTCCTAATGCTATCAATGATTTGATTGGTTCGCCTTTTTGCCGATTTTAATTTCACTGGTCGTGACAATGCGCTGTATTGGCATGATGTCACGCCTGGGAGCTTCCCTGACAGGGAGAAAGACCGACGCGAAAGTTTGAATCTGAGGATATAGGATTTTTAAGTTAAATATACATTTCCAAAAACAAAAGTATAGTGGAATATTCAGAATAACATGGTCTACAACGAGGTTGTGTCAGATTTCCTGGATCGAGAAATGTAGTTTTCCGAATATTGACCACAAACACCAGCAAACTCTGCAAAACACTAAACAGCATCACACTCCAGCAGCAACACTACACAATCACACGCTGCCATCACAACACCAGACACCATACCTTCAAACAAACAACAAGCAAACACTCTCATCAATCACTTTTCACATGTCAGTCATCTGTCGTAAGAGACAGTTCCCCACAGACCCAGATTACGCACCTTTCACTTACAACCAGACGTAGCACATCATCAGCGACCTTAAGCACTCATCTGCCTGTGGACCAGACAGCATAAGCAACATTCACCTTAAACATCTTGAACCACAAGGCATACAAGCACTCACCAACATATCAAACTACAGCTACTCACACAACATAATACCCAGCATCTGGAAACATGGCAATATCATCATTCCCAAACTCAACAAAGACTAGAAGTTACCTTCCTCACACCGCTCCATCACACTCCTCTGCTCCTCCCCTAAAGTCACTGAACTGATAATAACTATTCACACCTCACACCCCACTAGCCCAATCACAACATGGCTTTAGGCCACTACTCTCCACAAACACTCTTCTTACTGACCTTACACAGCGAGTTTTTGATGGCATCAGTTCAGCTAGGCCACCACACAGAACACTCCTGCAAGTGCTGAGGTTTCCATATAACACCTAGTCCACCGATTTATTTTTCCCTTCACTACACTCTTTTTACTCTCTTGGCCCAGATTTTCATCCTTATCTGGTTCAAAATACTGAAAATGATCAAAACACTACTCACTCTCACGGGGTCGAGATCGGGGACCACTTCCACTTCGCCACAAAAACCCAACTCCAAGAACTCCGGAATGCCGAAAGCCTCACCCGCCCACTGCTGCCACCCCGACAGGAGGAGTAGCAGGGTTGGCAGCAGGCGTGTGTGTAGAGGAGTCATGGTTGGCGGTGTTGGTAGGAAGGCTGCGGGGAAATGAATGTTATTGGGAACTGGGGAGTGAGGGGCTGACTATAGGAAAGTGGACTCTGTGTGTGTGTGTGTGTGTGTGTGTGTGTGTGTGTGTGTGTGTGTGTGTGTGTGTGTGTGTAAGGGGTCTGGTAGGAGAGGGGACGATGGGAGGACGGTAGGTAGGATGGGGGGACGGTAGGGAGGATGGGGGCACGGTAGGGAGGATGGGGGGGAAGGTAGGGAGGATGGGGGGAAGGTTGGGAGGATGGGGGGGGAAGGTTGGGAGGATGGGGGGGGAAGGTTGGGAGGATGGGGGGGAAGGTTGGGAGGATGGGGGGGAAGGTTGGGAGGATGGGGGGGAAGATGGGAGGAAGGTAGGGAGGATGGGAGGAAGGTAGGGAGGATGGGAGGAAGGTAGGGAGGATGGGAGGAAGGTAGGGAGGATGGGAGGAAGGTAGGGAGGAAGGTAGGGAGAGTGGAGGGGAAGTCGGGTGTTAGGAAAAGAAGGCTCCCTAACATCTTTTCCTAAGCGATTTATCTTTCGTAAATTATACCTTGCCACCCTCGTGTTACTCATTCTAATATCACCATACTCTGCATAAATAACGTACGAAACGATATTAACCCGCCGTATCCAAAAATAAATCTGTAAGGAAAAGGTGTTAGCGAGCTTCCTTTAACCAAGACCTGTATTCTAGTCCGGTATGGAAGCTCCCTAACATTTCTTCCTTACCGATTTATTTTTGGATACGGCTGACTGGTATCGCTTTGTACGTTACTTATGGAGAGCGTGGTGACTCTGGAAGGATTTAAGGGACACATGAAGACGGCAACGTGCGACAAGTTAAATAAATCGCTTAGGAAAAGGTAGGAGGGAGATGAACGATACAGTACTATTGCATCATTATTACTATTTTATTATTATTTTCATTTTATTCTTACTATATCTATCACCAGCTGGTCAATGGAAGATATACTGGTTTTAAGTCATAATTTGGCCCAGATTACATTTACTTGGCCCAAATTACATTTACTTGATCCAGATTATATTTACTTTGGCCCAGATTATATTTACTTGGTCCAAATTACATTAACTTAGCCCAGATGACATTTACTTGGCCCAAGCTACGTTAACTTGGCCCAGATTACGTTAACTTGGCCCAGGTTACGTTAACTTGGCCCAGATTTCCGTCCTTTTGCATCTCATTTCAAGTAGCTGAGTGGCAGAAAGACATTCCTATTGGCACTACATCCATTCCTCAGCACTTCTTCGTGACTAGCATCATATTCTAATGTTAATCTATTGTCACAGCTCAGATTGAAGAACAGGTAATTTTAGACCAAGTTAGAGTGAAAGGAGTATAGAATTTAGTTCAGAACAAGCCATAGGAGGCTATGGCTTGTACTCTGTGGTTGTGGAAGTTCTCTAATGCCTTTTCCAAAGCGATTTATTCTGCTTATTATACGTTATCATTGTGTTGCTTAACTCATTCTAAGAACGCCGTGGTTGGCATAAGCAACACCTAGTCTCACTACCTCATCCTCAGTCTCTCCCTCCCCCCTCAACATTTCTCACATACATTCTCCTAGTCAGTCTCTCATTAGGGTACAGTACCTTTACAAGAGGATATTAACCAGCCAGATCGTAAAAATAAATTGCTAATGAAGACGTTTTAGGGAGCTTCGTGTTCTTACCTATCTCCAACCACTGCCGGTAACACTCTGGCCCGCCACCCACCTTCCTTCTTGTCTGAAATCGCCCAGTCCTACTGCTTCGTGCTTCGGCTCGTACTTCACCTTCAGTGCGTTCGAGCATAGGATTCATGGCGATTTATTCGTGTCTATAATGGAAACTTGTGTGTGTGTGTGTGTGTGTGTGTGTGTGTGTGTGTGTGTAAGGGGTCTGGTAGGAGAGGGGACGATGGGGGGACGGTAGGGAGGATGGGGGCACGGTAGGGAGGATGGGGGGGAAGGTAGGGAGGATGGGGGGGGAAGGTTGGGAGGATGGGGGGGGAAGGTTGGGAGGATGGGGGGGGAAGGTTGGGAGGATGGGGGGGAAGGTTGGGAGGATGGGGGGGAAGGTTGGGAGGATGGGGGGGAAGGTTGGGAGGATGGGAGGAAGGTAGGGAGGATGGGAGGAAGGTAGGGAGGATGGGAGGAAGGTAGGGAGGATGGGAGGAAGGTAGGGAGGAAGGTAGGGAGAGTGGAGGGGAAGTCGGGTGTTAGGAAAAGAAGGCTCCCTAACATCTTTTCCTAAGCGATTTATCTTTCGTAAATTATACCTTGCCACCCTCGTGTTACTCATTCTAATATCACCATACTCTGCATAAATAACGTACGAAACGATATTAACCCGCCGTATCCAAAAATAAATCTGTAAGGAAAAGGTGTTAGCGAGCTTCCTTTAACCAAGACCTGTATTCTAGTCCGGTATGGAAGCTCCCTAACATTTCTTCCTTACCGATTTATTTTTGGATACGGCTGACTGGTATCGCTTTGTACGTTACTTATGGAGAGCGTGGTGACTCTGGAAGGATTTAAGGGACACATGAAGACGGCAACGTGCGACAAAAATAAATCGCTTAGGAAAAGGTAGGAGGGAGATGAACGATACAGTACTATTGCATCATTATTACTATTTTATTATTATTTTCATTTTATTCTTACTATATCTATCACCAGCTGGTCAATGGAAGATATACTGGTTTTAAGTCATAATTTGGCCCAGATTACATTTACTTGGCCCAAATTACATTTACTTGATCCAGATTATATTTACTTTGGCCCAGATTATATTTACTTGGTCCAAATTACATTAACTTAGCCCAGATGACATTTACTTGGCCCAAGCTACGTTAACTTGGCCCAGATTACGTTAACTTGGCCCAGATTTCCGTCCTTTTGCAGCTCATTTCAAGTAGCTGAGTGGCAGAAAGACATTCCTATTGGCACTACATCCATTCCTCAGCACTTCTTCGTGACTAGCATCATATTCTAATGTTAATCTATTGTCACAGCTCAGATTGAAGAACAGATAATTTTAGACCAAGTTAGAGTGAAAGGAGTATAGAATTTAGTTCAGAACAAGCCATAGGAGGCTATGGCTTGTACTCTGTGGTTGTGGAAGTTCTCTAATGCCTTTTCCAAAGCGATTTATTCTGCTTATTATACGTTATCATTGTGTTGCTTAACTCATTCTAAGAACGCCGTGGTTGGCATAAGCAACACCTAGTCTCACTACCTCATCCTCAGTCTCTCCCTCCCCCCTCAACATTTCTCACATACATTCTCCTAGTCAGTCTCTCATTAGGGTACAGTACCTTTACAAGAGGATATTAACCAGCCAGATCGTAAAAATAAATTGCTAATGAAGACGTTTTAGGGAGCTTCGTGTTCTTACCTATCTCCAACCACTGCCGGTAACACTCTGGCCCGCCACCCACCTTCCTTCTTGTCTGAAATCGCCCAGTCCTACTGCTTCGTGCTTCGACTCGTACTTCACCTTCAGTGCGTTCGAGCATAGGATTCATGGCGATTTATTCGTGTCTATAATGGAAACTTGTGTGTGTGTGTGTGTGTGTGTGTGTTCTTACCTAACTGTTCTTACATAATTGTATCTTTACAGGAATGAGTCAAGCTCGTACTGTCCCGTGTCTTAAACCATATTTATCGTACATATCCTTAAATTTGTGAATTGTTTTGGCACACACTATTTCATTCGGTAGTGCATTCCATTGATCAATTGCTCTGTTTGGGAAACTGAATTTCCTTACGTCTTTATCACCTCTCTTCTTATGCAGTTTTTTGCAGTGTCCTCTTGCTGATGCTTCTCCATATGTTAAGTAATCATTTATGTCTATTTTCTCCTTTCCTGATATGCACTTATATAGCATTATCATGTCACCTCTTTTCCTTCTCTCCTGTAGTGTTGGTAGATTCAGTTTATTTAGTCTTTCTTCGTAGCTTAGGTCCCTTAAGCTTGGTATCCATCTTGTAGCGGCCCTTTGAACTTTTTCAATCTTGTCTATATGCTTTTTGAGATGAGGACTCCAGACTATTGATGCATATTCCAGGGTTGGTCTAATGAATGATGTTATTATCCTTCTTAGCATGTCTTCATTTATGTATGTGAATGCTATTCTCATATTTGCAAGCAGTGTATATATGTTCCGTACCTTCTCGCTGATGTGGTCAGCCGGAGATAGTCTGTTATTGATAATCACACCTAGGTCTTTCTCTCTTTCTGATGTGTATAGGGTTTTATTTCCTAACTTATAATCCCAATCAGGTCTTTTTCCACTTTTACCAAACTTGATTACATGACACTTGTCCACACTGAATTCCATTTGCCATGTACTACTCCATTCATGAAGTTTATTGAATTCTTCTTGTAGCTCCCTACAAGAGTCTGTGCTAGTAATTCTCCTTTGTATTTTTGCATCATCTGCAAACATATTCAGATAGCTCTCATTTCCAGTGTTACTGTTTATATCATTTATGTACACTAAAAACATGATTGGTGCCAGCACCGAACCCTGTGGTACTCCACTAGTCACTTCTTTCCATGATGAGTAGTTTCCTCTTAGTACTGTCCTCATTTCTCATTTTATGAGAAAGTCTTGCATCCAACAAAGCAGTTTGCCTCGAATTCCTCCTTGATGGTACAGCTTCCATAAAAGTCTTTGGTGTGGTACTGTGTCAAAAGCTTTCTTGAAATCTAAATAGATACTGTCCACCCATCCTTCCCTTTCCTGTATTGTGTTTGTTACTCTGTCATAGTAGCTCAACAGATTAGTAACACATGATTTTCCTTTTCTGAAACCAAACTGTCTTTCTGTTATCATACTGTGTTTTTCTAGATGATTTACCCAAGCTTTTCTTATAAGTTTTTCTAATACCTTCCTTACAACACTGGTCAGTGATACTGGTCGGTAGTTGAGTGGATTTTGTCTATTTCCTTTCTTGAATAAGGGGACTATATTTGCTTTTTTCCAAATATCAGGTAGTTTCCCTTGACTCAAGGATTTCTTGAAAATTAAAAATAATGGTTTACTTAACTCCTTTGCGCATTCTCGTAACACCCAACATGAAATTTCATCAGGACCACTTGCTTTTCCTCTGTCTAATCTACATAACTCCTCCTGTATTACTTTTTCTGCTATTTGTATATCTGGTAGTATGTGTGGACATGCGTGTTCCACAGTCCCTCTCAAAATTTTTTTCTTCTGTAAAAACTAATTGGAAATTCTTATTTAGTGCTTCACAAATATCTTTCTCTTGTGTATAAGTGATTCCATCGTCCGTAATGGATTGTATTATATCTTTTATTTTGGTTTTGCTTCTGATATAGCTGTAAAACAGCTTTGGTTGATCACTACTTTTATTTATTATATCCTCCTCAAACTGTTTTTGGGCTTCCCTCCTTATTCTTGTATAGTCGTTTCTTGCCTGTTTGTAATTATTATACGCCCTTTCACTATTGTGTCTTCTGTATCTATTCCACAACAAATCTCTTCTTTCTTTTGATTTTTTACATTCTGTATTGAACCATTTCTGTATTTTCTTATCTGCTTCTTTGTGCTGTGGGATGTACTTCTGGACTCCTATTTCATAAAATTCACAAAAAAAATTTTATACAGCATTTAAATCTTGTCCTCTAAGCTCATTTTCCCAATCAACTTCTAAGAAATACTTCTTTAGGTCTTGATAATTTCCCTTTTTATAGTTTAGTCTCTTTTTGTAACTGTCATTGCTGTTTACTATGTCATATGCTATCCTGAAGTTATAATTTAGTACTGCATGATCGCTTTTGCCGAGTGGAGGGTGATATATTAAACTGTCAATGTCATTTTCTTGCCTAGTAAATATTAGATCTAGCACTGAAGGTACATCAAGTCCTCTTTTTCTAGTGGTTTCCCTCACATGTTGCGTTAAGAAAAACTCTTGTACGAGATCCAGGAGCTTTTGGTCCCAACAGCTTTCTTGGCTATTTATATCTAGAGTATTCCAATTTATATTTGTATTGAAGTCCCCAGTTAGTATAATTCTTTCCGATTTCTCTTCCATTTTATGTAGCAAGGATCTTATACTCTGAATTGTACTCTCTGCCAGGTCCTCATATTCGTCTCTTTCCCATGTGTTTGATCTGGGTGGCATATACAAATTGGCTACAATTACTTTACCTTCAGATGTGTCGATCTCTACTGCAATCAGTTCTACTTGTGATGGTATATCTAGGTTTATTTCCTTGACTTTTAGATTTTTCTTAGTTAATATTATAATTCCTCCTCCTTTTTTAAAATTTCTGTCTCTTCTCCATATATTGTATTCCTCTAAGTTTAGTATGTCATTGGATATTCTTGGTGTTAATTTTGTCTCAGTTAGGCATATTATTTGTGGTTCATTTTCTCTGACATAATCATTCATCTCTAGTAATTTAGATACCATTCCATCCACATTTGTGTACATCAACTTTATCATCTTGTTTATATACTTGTCATGACATGGTTCTACTACCTTCCTCCTTTTTATTCCATCCTGTTTGTGTACCACTTTCGTACCTGCAATCCTATTACTTTGTAAAAAAAAAAATCTTCTTCTCCTCTTCTGATCTTCCCTCATTTTTTGTTTTTGCTTCCTCCCTTTTCTCTTTCAGTAATTCCAGTTCCTCTTGTGTTAGGCATCTTTTTATCCATACATTTTTGAACTCCTCTTTTTCCATAAGATTCTTTGCATTTTTTAGTATCTCTTCCACAGTGTTTACACTCTGGAAAGTCACCTTTAGAGGTCTTGTCTTGCTTTTCTCGTATTTCCCTAACCTTTTGTGTTCCTCTATGTCTTTACTACAGATTTCCTCTGATACTTCTTTCAGTAAGCTCATTACATTTGCCATCTTTTTGTCTCTAGTGATCTTGTTTTTAATTTCTTCCTCTTCTATATCAGTGATTACTATTGATTTGTTTATTTCTGCTGAATCTCTGACTAACTTCGGATTGTTTTGGATTATTCTTTTCACTTCCTTTTTAATGCTTTTTTCCTCCACCCTTGTTTCTAAGTCTTTCTTTACTTTCACCATTTCAGCATACGTGGTTTCTACATCATTTTTGTAGCTTTGCACAGCTTCATTCACCTGTGTTATCTTCTCCTCAATATCACTGCTCTGGTCCATAAGACTGCTTACTTGTCTAATTGTCTCTGTGTCATTTTTTAACTCTTCCATAACACTCTCGTGATTGACTACTGTACTTCCCATTTCACCCATTTTCTTCCTAAGCGTACTCAATTCCACTGTTAGTTCACTGATGGTTGTGTCTTTCTTATTGGCCTCCCTTCCTAGTTTTTCTATCTCTTCCTTTTGCAAGTGCATTTGCTTCTTTATTTCATCAATTTCATTTTTGAAAGCCATTTCTAGTTTGTGTACACGTTCAACCAGTCTATTGTGAGTCTCCACTTCAACCAGTTCTTGGTAGAAATCATCATTTTGCTTTTTACTTTTATCCCTTTTCTTTTCCAAATTTGTTTTACTGAAGTATGTATCCATTTTGTAATACTAAATGAACAGAGTATGTACTTACAGACTGAGCACGCTTTCCTCGTGTTGCTGTAGTATAAACAAACCCAGCTGACTCAACGCATCGTGGTTCTTTGTTGTTCGAACCAGTCTTATTTAAACTTATTATTTCTTTACCTTTTAATAATGAAAAATCATTTAGTCTAACCTGGTACAGAGCTTGACTCATTCAAAGATACTGGTTTAGGTAATTGCCACTGGCCGTGTTTTTTTGGTGCGGAGTGCCGATGTCCGACGTCTGCATCTGATGACTCCCTGTGTGTGTGTGTAAATAAAATGTGTTATTTTTCCCTCCCTCCTTGTGTAATGAGTGATTTTACCCATATAGACTTATTAAACACAGTCCTCTTCTTTGCTGAGAGAGAGAGAGAGTCAAGGCTACTGGAGCTACATAAAAATCCGTTAAATCTACTTGACGGGAGCTGTAAGACCTGTGTGTGTGTGTGTGTGTGTGTGAGACAGACAGACAGACAGACAGACAGAGGGTGAAAGGGGTGAAGGAGAATATGTGTGACGCTTGAGAGAGAGAGAGAGAGAGAGAGGAGGGGGGTGGAAGGATTTAATGACTGCAACCGTGAGCGTGAGGCGTATGTTAAAGAGAGGGATTACACTGGTATTATACTGATATTCCGAATCATGGTGTTAATTAAGTAGTTCGTCATTACACCGTCTGACCTACACCAGTCATGGTATACGGTAACGGTACACTGGCTCTTCCTGTCCTTGCTGGTATTTCTCACATTTCCCTGTCTTTCTTGATGGTATTTCTCACATTTTCCTGTCCTTGCTGGTATTTCTCACATTTTCCTGTCCTTCTTGCTGATATTTCCCACATTTTCCTGTCCTTGCTGGTATTTCTCACATTTTCCTGTCCTTCTTGCTGGTATTTCCCACATTTTCCTGTCCTTATTGATGGTATTTCCCACATTTTCTTGTCCTTGCTGGTATTTCCCACATTTTCCTGTCCTTCTTGCTGGTATTTTCCACATTTTCCTGTCCTTCTTGCTGGTATTTCCCACATTTTCCTGTCCTTCTTGCTGGTATTTCCCACATTTTCCTGTCCTTCTTGCTGGTATTTCCCACATTTTCCTGTCCTTCTTGCTGGTATTTCCCACATTTTCCTGTCCTTCTTGCTGGTATTTCCCACATTTTCCTGTCCTTCTTGCTGGTATTTCCCACATTTTCCTGTCCTTCTTGCTGGTATTTCTCACATTTTCCTGTCCTTCTTGCTGGTATTTCTCACATTTTCCTGCCGCTCTTCTTGTCCTTCTTGCTGGTATTTCTCACATTTTCCTGCCGCTTTTCCTGTCCTTTTTTTTTAATGTGTCCAACTCTAGGCATAGGCTTCACAGCCTGCTCCCAAGGCCCAGTAGTCCTCCTACATACCATACACCTCTACATGTCACCACTTCGGCGCTAACACCCACCGTCCTTATTGAATACATGCTAGGGCTGTCTCATACAGGACTGGTGTATTGGTATTAGCGGGGGTATTTTTACGCCATGTCGGCGGGTCTTCTGGTAGATCAGTAAAGTCTGCTTTTATTAAATTCAAATCCTTAAACTGTTCCCTGCTCCAGCGGGCATTTGAACCTGGGTCCGGTAGGACTGCAGGCCACCTCTCTCACATTATTTTGCCTGTCGGTTTTCCTGTCCTTGCTGGTATTTCTCACATTATCCTGTCGCTTTTCCTGTCCTTCTTGCTGGTATTTCTCATATTTTCCTGTTGGTTTCTCTCAACTTCTTGCTTCTGTTTTCCCATTTCCTGTTGGTTTTCCTGTGTGTGGTATTTATCTTTCTTACATTTTCCTGCCGGCTTTGTGTGTGTGTGTGTGTGTGTGTGTGTGTGTGTGTGTGTGTGTGTGTGTGTGTACCGTCATGTCATGCAGTATAGTACACTCCCGGACCCTTTGCTTCTTGTTCTTCTACCTCCTCGTCCTTCTACTCCTCCTCTTCCTCTTCCTTCTTCTTCTCTTCCTCCTCCTCCCGCTTCTTCTCTTCCTGTTCTCCTCCTGCCCCTGGTGCTCCTCCTGTTTCTCCTCTTTTTCCTCTTCCTGCTTCTCCTCTTCCTGTTTTTCCTCCTCCTCCCTCTGCTGCTCCTCCTGTTTCTCCTCTTTTTTCCTCCTCCTGCTCCTCCTCTTCCTGTTCCTCCTCCTCCTCCTCCTCCTCTGCACTCACGCATTTACCTTGCATCTCACAAACTAAGCATCAGACTGAATTCACCAGCCAAACAAAGCTATTCCTGTTACTTTTCATCCCTCGTTCTTGCCATCTCCCAACACCTACGCCATCTTGCCAACTTCCAACACTCTCAGGTTTTCTACAACTCGTTCTTGCCATCTTCCAGCGCCTGCACTAAATTTGGAGCAAAGTTCACACGAGGGCATTTACGAGCAACAGCAGTTTGAAGGGCGATGGTTAAAACGATGAATTCCTATCAAAACCGATCATTAGAGTCGTTCTATCGCAGGCTCAAAGGTCTAATTTAGGGGGATGAGCCCTGCGTCTGCCCCCACCTTTACCTAGCGTTAATGTATTCTTACAACTCTGTATTGAAGATGGAGATGGTGATTTCAGGCTAAGTACGGTAAGTGTAAAGAGAGTATAACTAAATAAAGATAATTTGTCAAAAGTAAATGAATAAAATAAAATAAAATAAACTCATCTTGAGGTACGACAACTAAATGAATAGAAATCCATCACAAAATTATGTCGGGGAGACATTAAAAACGTACCAACCGGGTAAATCCCTTTTACACCCGACCCCTGCTAAATCCCGCCTTACCCGCCACAGTCATGAACCCAACCTGAATATATTTTAAAAAGAAAGAAAGAAAAAAGAAAGTTAACCTCTTTTCCACTAACTTGACCTAAAATGGCCTTCTCTCTATCTCGAATGCTCAGTTGCGACAATTTAACGGTGGAATATGACGCTAGCCACGAAGAAGTGCTATGCAAAGGGTACAGAGTCGTGGTAATGCAGTTTACTGCTCTAGAGCTACGTAAAATAAGCCATAAAATTATATTAGCCAAGGTCTAAAGGTCTTTAGACCTTGATATGAGCCATGTTAGTGCAATTAGCCCGTAGTCTCGTCTGTTAAAGAAACTCCCTGACTCCTTTTCCTTAGCCATTTATTTTTTATTATGGGTGTTTAATGTCCTTTTGTACGTTATCTATTCAGAGTATGGAAATATTAGGAGGATTTATGTAACACGAAGGGCAGTAAGGTGCCATGAAGAAAATAAATGGCTCAGGAAAACATGTATTGGCTGAAGAAGGTGTGTGGCACGACCCACCACCTTCCATCCAATACATTACCAATATGCCGGGAATCGAACCCGGGACTCTCAGGTGAGAGCCAGGCAGCATACCACTACGCCACGACCAGGTAAAAGTTATCTCACATTGTCACATAGGCCTATTGGTAATATACTGGATAATTTTTTCCTGTGTACAGTACAGGTTTCTCTCTTCATCCACCATCTTCTTTTGTTGTATTAGCACTCTGTACCTTTTACAACAATAAATATTTCAATTCAATGTTAGGGAGCTTCCTTAACCGAAGAGAATACGAACCAAGGACTTGTAACGATATATTTTACAGTGAGGGGTCTGTCGGCTAAGGAAGCTCCCAAACACCTCGTCCTTAGCGATTAAAATTGTTACTGCACCTTATTGTCCCCTAGCGTTACGTAAATCCTTCCAATATCGCCACACTCTGCATTAGTAACGTACAAAAGGATATTAACAAGCCATGTGACATACCAGCACCAAGGGGAGACCACAGGGAGGCGCGGAAAGGGCCCGAGCAAGACAGGCATACGTCCCCCGCCACCATGCACCCCTCTTCCCCTCAACGGAACCCACGGGAGGTACTCCACCCCGCCGCACTACTCTCGAGCCAGACAACCAGTTGCCAGGATCGGGGTGAGACTCGTGTAACAACAATCCAAGTAGGACCGCGATGACGCCCACTGTGCTCGTCAGGGAGAGGACGGTCACTGTACTCCTCTCACCTACTATCCCCTGTAGGACCGCGATGACGCCCACTGTGCTTATCGGGGAGGGAACCTCCACAGCACTTTCCTCACCTGCAGCCCCCGCTGGGAGCAGAACCGCAGCAACACTAGCTGTGCTTGCCGGGGAGAGGACGGCCACTGTACTCCTCTCACCTGTAGTCCCAGGGCAAGGCAGAATCGCGGAGGCACCCACTGTACCCGTTGGGGAGGGAACAGCCACTGTACTTCCCTCATCTGCAGGCCCTACAGGGAGCAGGACCGTGGCGATGCCCACCGTGCTCGCCAGGGAGAGGACGGCCACTGTCCTCCTCTCACCTGCAGTCCCAGGGTCTTGTGGAACTGTGTCGGGGAGGGAACATCCACCGTGCTTCCCTTGTCTGCTACCCCTGCGATGCCTCCCAAGGGCAATGCCCCTTGCTCGCCTCACTCCTCCAGAGGCCGAGTGGGACGTCCCTCTCGCTCTCCTCACACCCCAAGGGGCAGAGCTAGCTCCCCAGTGGAGTCACAGCTGGAGAGGGTCTCGAGTGGCCCCATAGTGAGCCTGGGAATACGCTCACTGCAACCAATGCCCCTGAGTCGCCCGTCGCTGTCAGACTCCAAGAGGAAGACACCGCAGGCAGCCCCTGACAGCCTCTCAACAAAGACAAGGCTGCAGCCCCCAGCCATCGAGGGACGCCCCCAGGACTCCCAACCGAGACCTTCCCAGACCAGCTGACGAGCCGTCCTCCACCAAGGACAAGTGTGAGGCAGCCGCCTGCTCGCCCTGTTCGTTCCCAGCCCCGAGTGCCGACACACCCACCAAGGCCCCACCAGGGAAGGGCCTCCCTCTACCACCCAGCAGCCCACACAAACAACCCAGCTTACGACAATGGTCCCATACACATTCAGAGAGCACACCCCTGACGGGATCCCTCCCACACCTGGGCGACACCTACAGCTACCCTGTCACCTGCAGTCACAACTTTTGTCCTTTGTATCCACCATAGTATGTTTAATCTGCCCATTTGGATTGTGCCGAGTACTGTATGTTTGTATGACAATATACGTGTAAGATTGGTTGGCCTGTATTTTTGAGCCCTGTTCCTCTGGTTGCATGCTCTAGACCCAGTTTTGAAAAGAACCCCAGATCAGTTCCTCATACGGTACTCAGGGAGCAAGAGGTTGAGCCTTGAACACGTAGCATAACACTATTTTCACAAATAAATCACTAAGGAAGAGAGAGAGAGAGACTACATATGAGACACTAGCATTATTGTCTCAAAACATTAAGTGAACTTTCTATTCGATAAGCGCTGAGTGATATATGTTATGCTACGTGTTCAGAGTCCAACCTCTTGTTCTCTGGACACGAGCGACTGATCTTGGGTTCCCTTCAAGACTGGGTCTAGAGCATGCAACTAGAGGAACAGGGCATAAAAACTTGGGTCAACTAACCTTACACGTATATTGCTACAAAGACAACACAGTGCTTAATACAACTTAATATACTGCACAGATTAAATACACATTACAAAACAGGAGGACTCAGGTTCGGCTGCTGATGACTGGGCCGTTACAGGCGTCATCCAGGTGTGAAAGGGGTCTCATCAGGTATACTTTCCCTCAGAAGACACGGAACCACTGCTAGGGGCCGGGTCGTCTGAGGTGGGCTGCTGGGTGGTGTAGAGGAAGGCCTTTCCCTGGTGGGGCCTCGGTGAGCAGGTCAGCCCTGGGGACTGTGGCCAAACAGGGCGAGCAAGCACACTTCTCAATGCCCATTCCTTGGTGGAGGACTGCTTGTTGGTGGGGCTGGGGAGGTCACACCTCGGAGTCCTGGGGGCGCCCCTGGAAGACTGAGGGCTGCGGTCTCACTCAGATCGAGCTGCCATCAGGGGCTGCCTGTGGCGTCCCTTCCTTCGGAAGTCCGACAGCAAGGGGCAACGTAGGGGTGCTGGCTGTAGGAGGTGGATCCCCAGACTCACTACAGGGCCTCTCCAAATCTCCTCCAGCTGCAACTCCACCAGGGGGGCTGGCTCTGTGAAGAGAGCGAGAAGGGTGTCCCGCTCAGCCTCTGGATGGGGGAGGCAAGCAAGGGACGTCCTCCATGAGCAGTGTTGTGAAATCTGCTTCCAAGAGACTGGGTGTAATAAGCCAACTCCGTGCCTTCTTTACTCCTGCACAGTTGTTGATTTCATACAGGGGTTTTATTCGCCCCTGTTTAGAGTACAACTCTCATGTGTCGGTATGATGGTCCAAGATGCCAGCTCTCGGAGGTGGGTGGCAGAAGGAGGAGATCCGGTGGACGCTCCTTCTACAGTAGATCCAGTGGATACTACTGCGCTGCTGCTCCCTTGGAGCAAGGTAGGCTTGTGAGAGCTGGCTGCGGCTCTTCCTCTTGTGAAGGCAGGTCTGGTGGACTCTGTGTCCAAGGGCCTACTTGGGACTTTCCTAGGGCAAGTCCCACCCCGATTCTGGCGAGTGCTCTCTCTGTCTGAGGGTAACGCATTCAATCTGAGCTACCTGGTGGTCCGGGTACGTGGAAGAGGGGTGTCGGGTCACGGGGGATGTATGTCGCTGTGGCGCGGAACGTGGGTGTACCTCCCCATTGCCTCCTCATGGGGTGCGGACTACCTCCATATGTCCTCCTCCTGGGATGGTGGTGGCGGGATCGCTCCGCTGTGTGGGTATTTCAAGTACTTTACCACTTCAAGGAGTACACAGGGAATACATTACCCCTTCAAAGAATACACAGGGAGTACATTACCCCTTCAAGGAGTACACAGGGAATACATTACCCCTTCAAGGAGCGCAGACAGAGTTCCGTACCGTCGTTGGTTAAGGGAGCTCCCTAACACCTCTACCTCAGTTATTTATTTTTGGATATGGTTGGTTAACAGCCTTTTGTATGTTATTTATGCAGGGTATGGCCATGATTGAAGGATTTATATAGCACAGAAGAGGACAGTAGGGTGTAATATGCAAAATAAGTAGCTAAGGAAGAGGTGTTAAGGAGCCAGAGAGTCCAACATCCATGTCCTACGATACGTGTAAGGCCCTCTACTGTGACCTTGACCTTCAACTGGTTATTCTCAAATTTTGTCTTCCTTGATAGACACTCAACCATTCCACGATGTTTTGTTCAAATTTCTAAAGTGTCCAAGCTGACTTGACCTATTATCTTGACCTTTGGCTGAATGTTCTAAAAAATAATGATAATGATAATAATAGTAGTAAAATGCAGCAGGACATTGAAGCAGACAGCAACAATCCACCAGAAGGATTCCACGGAGGAGTGTACATGGTGCGAATGAGCTCCGGACGGAAACGGCCTCAGTCCATCCGGGCCGCGCGCCCCTATGACACGGAACTCGCCTGCCACCACCATAGCAGGAATACAAGACGACCTGCTGGACGAGCTGCCCATCGATCAGACTGGGGTGGAACTGTTCTCCAGTTCCAAACAGCACCCCTGAGACGGCCGGTAGCCGCTCACCCTCCCACAGGAGACAGCCTGAACCTGCTCTGAAGGAAACGAGGAGACAGCCTGAAGCCGCTCGTGCCTTTGTCAGGAGACGGCCTGCAGCCGCTCAGAAGGTGCCCCTTGGAGAGACTGCCTGTAGCTGCACCCCCTCCTACAGGGGACGGCCTGAAGCCACTCCGGAGGTCAATCAGGAGACAACTGGTAGCCGCTCCTCCCTTCATCAGGAGACGGCCAGCAGCCACTCTGAAGGTGCCCCCGGAGAGTCGGCATGTAGCCACTCTACCCTCCTGCAGGAGGGAGACGGCTGGTAGCCACTCCGAAGGTGCCCCAAGACAGCCACGGCCAATAGCTGGGCCCTACAGCCAGAGATGGCCTGAAGCCGCTCCTTCGTCAGGTGCTGAGCCCGGTCCACCCACCCATGACTTGGAGGGAGCCCCCAGCCTGGAGGAGTATTGGAAAGGTCATGTGACCACCACCAGGCTCTTCTCCCTACAGCCGGTGGAGACGCCCCTGACGGACCCCGAAGCCGGCCGACGCCGCAGCTCACTCCTGATGGTGTCCCTGACCTTCGGGGACAGTAGCTCCCGCGACCTCCCGACCGCCCCTCAGACTCCTGGATGGGACCTCCCTGCCCCCAGACGCTGGAGATCCTCATCCTCCATCAGGCTCCTGACTCAAAAGTTCAGGCGACTGTTTGGTCCTAGCCCAGAGGGTCAGACTCCCACCCCGAGCCCAGAAGCCTCGGGCCTCTATGCCCCCAGCAGCCCCAGACGAGAAAGGATGCCCCTACGCGCTGTCCCCTGCCCCCAGGACCTAGCAGCCCCTGGCGGATCCCAGCCCCGTCAGTAGGGAGGCTGAGACTCCGCAGCCGCCCCTGCACCTGGCTGTGACACGCCCGACCTGACAGTGAGTGAAAGTGAACACACGCAGCGTAAAGACAGTGTAGGAGTGACAGAATAAAGTGAGCCAGTGGTTAGAGCATAAAAGAAAGTGGTGGAAAAAGATAGTGCAATAGTGAGACAGTGAAGGACGGGTCTACCATAGTGAACAATGCCACCGTATCAAGTGAAGATCATCCATAGGCCCCTGTGTTGAAATTCCAGTACTGCCAAGTCCACCCGCGTACATAGTGAAGTGGTGTAAAAGTGATCTATGGGCCGAGGTCCAGTGAACACTCTATCCAACAGTGATGGCACATCTCGGTAAGACCACGCTTTGCCCCAGTGTAAAATATTAACGCTACCCAGGGAAATCAGACAACCACCACCACCGGCCTAGGAAATCTAAACTCCCCCACCAACATAAGTGTCTAGCTGAAGTGTTGTTCACCCTAACCAATCTGGTCCTGTACAGTATCCTGCGTGATACTAATATTCCATATCTGCAGCCCAAGAATTATAATTGTCCAGTTTATTTGTATTTGTGACATCTGCTTGTTCCTGTGTAAGATTTAGTAACACACATGTAAGGTGTTGCCTTGAGCTTTTGTGTCCTGCCTCTCTCTTATTAATCTAAGCTACTGTCTAGGAAAAGAGCCCAGCTTTTCACTAGGTGCTCTAGGGACGGGAGGCCGACCCGAAAACACCTAGCATTACAAATAATAATAATAATACCCGTGCTAGGCAGCTTACATAACTGTGACCATGAGTGCTATGACAAGACAATGGCAATAAAAAGAAATAAACAAAATGTACAAAACAGTCCCCTGCCAGGAGCACTAACTTTAGCTGATATTAACAGGAAAAACTGAGGTAGAACGAGCAGAGTTTAGGAACTGACATGGAAATTTTAATGGAAAGGATGGTAAAATGCCCGCGGCCAGACCTTCCACCCCGCCACCCCCCACACCACCACCGGGCCACCACCACCCCACCACCCGAGGAGGAGACAACGGACAGGTTAATGACCCAGGGCAAAAGGGTCATCCAACCACCACTGACCTGTGCCCCTTCTTCCCGCAACTGCCCCAACGCCAGGTGAGCCTAGATCCGCAACAACTTACACGGCGGGGTGACCATCGACAGCAGTGGGATGGGACTGATCTAAAATCAGTCCCTAGTAGTACTGTGGTGACGACCACAGCTTCACCCCAGAAGGGCAGGAGGTCCCTTGGTGAGCCACGAGGTGTTCGCACCTGCTGCCACAGTGAGCCACGAGGGAACACCACCCTCTGCCATTACTCTGGTGAGCCATGAGGGGCCAGTACCCTCTGCCACAGTGAGTTACGAGGGAGAAATGCCCTCTGCCACTACCAGGACAGGAGGTCCTTTAGTGAACACGAGGGAGAAATATCCTCTATCACAAACAGGGCAGGAGGCCCAATAGTGAACTATAAGAAGCCAACACCCCTAGCCACCCCAAGGGTAAGAGCCCCTTGTATAAAGCCAAAAGTGGGTCCCAGGGCCGATCGACCTGGCGCCACGGCTGTGTCGGAGACAAGAGAGAGAGTCGCCTCTGTGCTACCCTCCCTGTGTAAGAGAGAGAACACGGCCTCCGTGTGTCCTCTATATTCAGCCAACTCCTGCAGGAGTAGCTGGACACCACCCGGGAGAGTTGCCCCGAAGGTGTCCCCCAAGCAAAGACCCAGTCCCAGTCGGGACCTACCTCCCACTCCCGGGAGATTCTTGTCTCCCCCAGGCACCAGCAGGAGACGAGGCCGCAGCCCACACCTGACGGCGCATCCCCTGACAGACCTCCACAGTCCCCGGACCCCCAGGCGAGCCCAGCAGCCTACCAACACTGACCTCCTCCTGCCGCAGAACCTCCGACGCCAGACACGATGCTCCACCTGTTTGGCTCCAGTCCTGAGGGCCACAACAACAGGTCGAGGCCCCACATAGACGGGCCTCCCTGCACCACTACGACTGGACCCTGAGAAGAGGGTCTACAACAGGTCGAGACCCCAGGCAAGAGGGTCTCCCTGCACCGTGACAACGGGACCAGAGAGGAGGGTCTACAACAGGTCGAGACCCCAGGCAAGAGGGTCTCCCTGCTACGCCTCAGTGGATCGGACCCGGGTCGGGTCTCCCCCCAGCGGGTACGGTGATTCCCGCCACAGGTAGAGCCCTCGGAGGTCCCCTCAAAGTGACAGAGTGATATCGCCCCAGAAAATCGGGCAGGATTAGTGACATTCCCTCCTACATCCGAGGAAGTGAGACAGGGACAGTGATACAGTGACAGAGTGAATAAGAGGGATCCCATCTATAAGTGCCCGTGATTACTTTCCCTTGATTAAAGACTATAAATTCTGGGCCCGTGAATCTACAGTAGTGTTGTTCCCCCAGCCCAGAATAGAGGAGTTCCCCCTTACCAGTGCACGCGCGGGCGAGAGTCGCCGCGCCGAGCCCAGCCCAGCCAGTAAATTATAGTGATCTGCTCCCCCTGTTCTTTTATAGTAATATTCCTCCCCTGGACCATTAAGCCTATACATCCCTATTGTACCAGTGCACTAAGACCTTTTGGACTTTAATGAAAGACAGTCACATCCACTTATAAAGCCCTAACCCATTGTAAAGTGTAATTACAGTGTGTGTGAACATCCCGTGCTATCTTAACGTAACCTTGTGTATCTGTATCCCCTGTCCAGAATATCATTCTATGTAATATTGTCACGGTGTTAGAATTAAGGTAATAGATGTGTTAAAGGTGGACTGCCTAGTTTTTTTATGTCCTGTTCTTTTGTTAGTGCTTTACTTCCGGTCCGGAAAGAGGACCCCGCTCAGTAGCTAGTGTTTCTAGTACGAGGAGTCGGCCTAAAAACACTCAGCATAACACTGGTGGCAAGCGGTGGTTCTGGATCCGAGTAAATGCACGGAGGAACGTAAAAGGAAACTTGCACAATGGCAGCTAAACCGCACATTCAGTTACCAAAATTCAACCCGGACCAATGTGACATGGATGTTTATTTGGACATGATCAAACCCCTTTTAGACATAGGGTTTGACTCAGATAAGGAGAAAATTGCAGTCACACTACCGAATCTGGGGAAAATTATCACAAATGTCGCACCCAAAATAGTCCCAGAACTGTCATGGGACCAGTTCACTCAGATAGTGAAACAGGCTTTTATGCCTTGCATGGGCAGAGTTGTCGCACTCTCACAACTCGACGCCCTCACCTGTGACGGTAACCTGGATGACACTTTCATCTAGGCTCGGCGCCTCGTCACCGCCGCTTATCCCGAAGCAGAAATAAATACTCGGGATACCCATACCTTCAACGCCCTGCTGAGGATCCTCCCGAGCATAGTCAGGGAACACTTCTCCATATATGATCCCTCAGGAAATATGGATCAGGACCTGCAGCTCGTCAGGCGTCTCCTCGCCGCCCGTCCCACACCACAACCGCTTCACGCAGTGACAAAGTTCCCCACGAACCACAACCCCCCACCAAAACCCAAGCCGCCGCCTCACCAGTCGCCTGCAGAACCGCCTCCCACAGTACCCAGGGCTTACCCGCAAAGGAAGCGCCACAACCCCAGGGAACAAGGGAACTTGATCAGTATAAACCCTTGGGAGTTCACAGCTTGCAGCCGCACCTGCCCCCTTCATGACATAAGGGAGCAACTCAAGGCGAATCGGCGGAAGAATCCCCAACAAGGCCGTAGGAAAGTTTCCTCCCTTCATGACGACGCCCAGGAAGACGACGTACCACCACCGCCCTACCACGGACCGGACGACGACGAGCACGACGACTACCCCCATCCTCAGCAGATGGATTTTTTAGGCCCACCCCCGCACCTCCCCACGGTGGCGGGGGCCACCTCACATAGCTACAGGCCCCCAGTCTACAACAAGATATGGCTGAACGGGGTCAAGGCAAGATTACTGGTGGATACGGGAGCAGCCAGGTCTTGTCTCTACTCCCACTTTTACTCCCGCCACATCTCAGCATTCGGCCCACTCCTCCCCACTTCAGCCAACCTCGTAGACGCCGGGGATGGCCCCCTACCCATCCGTGGGGAAACCAGGGCCTTACAAACCACCACCCACCAACGAGTCTCCACCGACCACCCATTCATCATTTTTGACTCGTCATGTAGCCAATATGATGGATATCTGGGCCTGGACCTCCTTCAGAAACTCCACGCGACCATTGATTGCTATCAGCGTCGCCTCCACTTCGGTCCGGCCCACCCTAACCAAGCATCCACCGACAAGGAAAGAAAAAAAAGAAGAAAAAACAACACCATCACCCCCACACCGCCCACACACACACCACCCCACCACATTCTCCCACTCCAACCCACCAGTACATGTAAACCCAACCTAACCTCCCTAAATGCCTCACTTCATCCCCTTCCAACCCCATCCCCCACTCCACCCTTGCCATCCCAGACTCCCTCATTCCCTGCCACTATTCCTTCCACCGTTACCATTCCACCTCACCACGAAGCATGGGTTACACTCACCAGACCCTCAGGTACATCAGTCCTCTTTTCACCGTCCATCCCCACCGGACCCCTGTCATCATGCCTAGTCTCCCCCACTTTCCTCCCCCCCCACGCCCACCAAATCCGTATTGCCAATCTCGCCACAACACCTTTAACCCTGCCTCGAGGACTCATCATTGGTGACACAGAAGAGGCAGAACCATGCTCAACACCACCCCTCAATCACCCCACCCTCCCCAACATACCACCACATCTTTCCCCTGCCCAGTCAAACAGCCTCCACCAACTACTCCTGGACTTTCAGGACTTATTCTCCGTTGGCCCGACCGATCTTGGCCATACCACCTACCTAAGTCACGAAATTCGCACTACAGGACCTCCCATTCGCCAACCATCTCGCAGAAAAAATCCTAAACAACGGGCAGAAGAAGACCGGCAGGTCCAGGAAATGCTTGATGCCGGTGTCATATCAAACTCCACCAGCCCGTGGTCCTCACCTGTAGTACTCGTGCGAAAAAAGGATGGAACCATGCGTTTCTGCGTTGATTACCGCAAAGTGAATGACGTTACCATCAAAGACGCTACGCCACTACCCAGGATCGACGACTACCTAGATTCCCTACATGGATCTACCTGGTTCTCTACCTTAGACCTGCAATCAGGCTATTGGCAGGTTCCAGTCCACCCCGACGACAAACACAAAATCGCCTTTTCAACATCAAATGGGAAGCACTACGAATTCAACGTCCTTCCCTTCGGACTCTGCAACGCCCCTGCTACATTCTCCCACCTGATGGAATCTGTGCTGAGCGGACTCACCTGGGAAACCTGCTTAGCTTACCTGGATAATGTAATTGTTTTCAGCCATACCTGGGTCGACCACCTCCACCGCCTCAAGCAGGTATTCCAGCGCATACGACAGGCCGGATTGAAGCTAAAACCAACCAAATGTGTTCTAGCTGAAAGATCAGTCTCCTTCCTCGGACACCTGATCAACGCGAAGGCATCTCCCCCGACCCTGACAAGCTACGTGCAATTGCCGACATTCCACCACCCCGCGATGTGCACGAAACCAGGGCCTTCCTTGGACTAACCTCCTATTATCGGCGTTTCGTGAAAGGTTTCGCGAACATCGCCAAACCCTTGCACGACCTTAAAAAAAAAGGAGAACCCTTCGCCTGGACTGAACCCCGGCACACCGCATTCACCACCCTCAAAGCCAAACTCACCTCCGCCCCAGTCGTCGCCTTCCCGGACTACAACCTACCATTCTGCCTGTACACAGACGTCTCACTCCATGCAATAGGGGCAGTCCTTGCACAAGTACAGGACGGCTGCAAACACATCATCGCCTGTGCCAGCCACACCCTGAACTCAGCGGAAAAGAATTACGCGGCCACTAAACGTGAATGCCTAGGGATAATATGGTCACTTGAGTACTTACGCTCATACATATCAGGCACCCATGTGATCATCATCACGGATCACCAGTCCCTACAGTGGTTGCACCAATCCAACACCACGAACGCCCAGCTCACAAGATGGCGCGAAACCTTAGAAGAATACGATTTTGAAATATCGTATCATCCAGGCAAGCTCCACACGAACGCTGACGCCCTATCAGGACTACCCATCAATGCCATCTCACCAGAACCCGACCTCATCAAGATGTGGCAAGAAAACCAACGCCCTACCTGGCTTCCGCCGAACATTTTCAGCAAGCTCCACCTACACGGCGAACACTTGTTTGACCCTAATGGCCACATAGTCCTGAGCCCCACAACCGCCCACGACACCATGCTACACCTCCATGCCGACAACGGTATCCACTTAGGCACCAAGAAACTCACCCAAGTGTCCAACAACATGTACTGGACACCGAACCCCACCACCATCGCCAAAAACATCGTACAATCCTGCCGGGCCTGTGCGTTAGGAAAAGATATCACCCGCACACCAGGCCCATCCGGAAAACTAACGGCAACAAAACCCTGGCAACTACTATCCCTTGACGTCGTCGGACCACTCACCCCCAAAGCTGGATATAAATATATAATCACCTTCGTTGACGTCTATTCCAAATTCATTATAGCTTGTCCTGCTAAAGATCACAGTGCATTGTCTGTCGCTGATGCTCTGACTCGCCACGTATTTCCATACTTTGGCATTCCCCAGGCATTACACTCCGACAATGCACCAGAATTCACCGGAAAAGTCTGGCAAGAATTAGCTAAAATATTTGGATTCCACATCTCCCACTCATCCCCCTACTGGCCACAAGGCAACAGCATCTGTGAAAGAAGCCATCGCTCCCTCCTCAATCAAGTCCGCACTCGCATTACGCAGACAGGAAATGGAGACTGGCCTGCTCACGTCAAAATAGTTCAATGGGGCCTAAACACATGCCCGCAAGAAGACGACATAACACTGCACAAGCGAGTATTCGGGGAAACCCCACTCCTCCTCCCGCTCCGCCACCACCTCCAGCCACCCTTCCCACCCTCCGCCACCGACCCTCTCCACCATCTCAAACGCCGCCTCCACCACCTGCAAGCACAACAAGACCTTACACCCGACACTAACCACACCAACCCCTACAAACCTGGCCAATCCGTTGTCGTCGCCCAACTCCCTACCCCAAATAAGATTGCACCACGATTCATCGGACCCTTCACCATAACCCAAGTCCCCAACCCGTATCAAGTGATCATCAATCAACACGGCAAACAACGCACGTATCGCAACCGCCACGTGCGACCTTTCCACCCACCCAACAATGACCACCCCCGCACCCGCGCGCCCAGCACCTCTGCCCGACCACCTGGCCACGACGACGTTTCCGGAAATTACCCCCCACGCTCATACGCCTACTACTTCTCACCCCCACCCAGCACCTCACCTACAACCACACCACCTCCCACCAGATCCTGACTCACCTCAACCGCCGCCCTCACCACCACCCCCACCCAGCACCACCACATACTCAACAACTCCCACACCACCCTCCACCACCCATTCCCACACCACCCCCCACACCACGCCCCCTCCATCCCCTGCCTCTCCACCGCCACCCCAAACCACTACCTCCTCAAACCACACTCCTCAACCTTCGCCCACCTGCGCCCGCACCACGCCCAGAACCACCCAAGCAAACGCACCTGCCCTACCCAGCGACCATGCTCACTATACCCGCCACACCGCACTGCCACCCACCTCACCCCCCAACACCCGCACACCCTCACCACCACCACGTGCTCAACCACCCTCACCACCCACACCTACACTCACCACCACCACTACCAGATCAGGCCGCCTGTCACGCCCACCACCCAGATACACACCAACACCACCCCCTAGTAACCAACCAGCCCACCACACACAACCACAAAACCCCCCTACCCCAAACACCTCCCCCATCACTCTCCCTCTCCACCAAGCACGATGGAAAAATCCCAAGTCCCAATTCCCCAAAGTCAAATCCCCTACCCACAGACCCATCCCCCATAAAAGCACCTACCCGCCAACCCTCGCCCCATTCACTCTCCACGACAGAGAGCACTCACGCGCACACACAGGCCTGCTCTGCGCTCTGCGAGTAGTCTCCTCTCGGCGCTCACCCACAACCTTCGCCATTACGCATTGTGTTGTGCCGCTGCCTCCATTGCAGTCCACGCTGGTACCATCTCAGCCACTGCCAATCGCCCCACGACTGTGTACCGGGGTGCACATACTTGTGTGCACCCGCCCTCTCGTGGGTTGCACCCCCCTTCTACTATTCTTCCTTTCGACCCTAGTGTCCCCCAGCGGTGGTACGACGCCGAATCCTGAGGTTTTCTGGCGCAGGCCAGATACACGAGGGAGCCCCTTAGGCAGGGGTGGTTATAGGAAGCCACTGGGGTGGGTCAAAACTTGTTAGGGCGTTAGGCAAGACCCTTTCAGGGGCAGTGGCAGGGCTATCACGACCTCCGCTAGCGGGGGGATAGTAACCACCACTGTAGGTAGGCTCCTTCTTGTGTCTGTGTGAAAGGTAGTGTGATTGCGTGTGTGACTGTGAGCGTGACGGCCGCCAAGATGGCGGACCGTAACTCCACCCCCTCTACCAAAAACCCGCCAGCTTCTCAGAACCCTAAAGACACCTCCTCTACCAAGAATCTGCCGATGCCTCAAAACTCCCGAGATCCTAGGCTTGCCACCAAAAACCGAGCAACCAGCCTGGGACACTCAGACGCCAGAAAGCGAGCCCTGGAAACAGAAGAATCTCCTACCACCTCCGTCAACAAAGCCAGACTCATCGGCCCAGACTACACCAAAGACCTCCACCACTCATCCAACAACAGCATGGAGACTGACGACAACATATTCCCCTCAGCCATCAACCAACCCAACGACTACGACCCCCCCACCTACCATGACAACCAGCAAGAAAACGACACAGCCACTTCCTCACACGACCCTGATGACGGATTCACCCTCGTGCAAAATAAGAGAACAAAAACCCCCCCTCCCCCCCAACAACCTAACAACCAATCGCCAACCTCTCCTCCCCCCCAACCCAAACTCCCAGCATTTCTCATCCCCAAACAAGACAATTTCCCGAACACATACGATGTAGTCACAGCCATCGAAAACGCCTTCCCTTCACTCCAGTTCAAAATGGTAGCCACTAAAGCTCTTAATTCCATCATTGTCCCTCTAAACAACGAGTCCCTTGATATACTAGAAAACATCAACACCATTGAGGGCAAGACTGTTCAGCTTCAGAAATTGGACCCCAACCTTTCCACCAAGAAGTTAGTTGTACAACACTATCCCCTTAACTTCCCCTTAGAGGCAATTCTGCGTCATCATCAAGTAGAAGAAGCAAAGAGGTGTGATGTTAAAGGTGAGCCTACAAGACAGGTTCTAATCACCCTCCGCGGCCCTGTCCCAGACTCTCTGAACCTCAAAACATGGGGCAATTATGACCTCCGCCCCTACACCCCCGAGCCATTACGCTGCTTCACCTGTCAGCGATATGGACACCACCAGTCCACATGTCACCGCCCACCGACATGCGCTCTTTGCAGCGGCCGCCACCCGACTCAGAATTGCCTTGACAAATTTAAGGCCAAACAATCGGTACAAGCAAAATGCCCAAATTGCCATGGACAACATCATGCATGGAACAAATCTTGTCCAGTAAGGAAAGCCATAATTCAAAAGAGCTTTCACAAAAACCAACCCAGTCCTCAGGTCAAACAAAACTTCACACCCGCCCCTCTAGGTACATTCCAATGGGGGCAGCAAAACAGAGTCTCCAACCCACAACCACTCACATCAGATAACTTCCCACATCTGCCAACCCCACACAGAAATTCCTCCAACGCCTCCGGCAATCACCGAGCCCCCCCCACACAACCCCCCACCACTACCTCCAACCCACCACCATCACCACTTCCACCCTCACTCAAACATGCCTGCACCCAAACCTCCACCTCAGCCCAAACCCAAACACACCCGACAACCTCCACCCAGCCCCCGCAACCAACCACCTTCAGTAGTGACGACCTGCTCAAAATCACGTTCAACATCACTCAAGGTCTAGCTTCACTCTTCTCCAACCTCATGGGAATACCTGTGCCAGCCCCAGAAATAAACAAAATCTTCAACAACGCCATTGCAACCCTCCACAATCACTCCACAACCCCCGACACCCACACCGAGTCCCTGCAACACACCCCCGCACCCACACCAACACTGCCAGAAAACCCACTAACCACTAACACAAACTCCACAGAACGACACACTGCACATGACACGCCACTTACACAACAGCAATACAATACACCACTGCACCTTGACACACACTCAAACGCGCGGCACCGCTCAAGATCAAAAAGCCGTCGTGTACCCGACTCTCGCAAGAACTCCAACACTACACGCACATCACACACATCCCCCTCTCCATCCCCAGCCAGATCACACCATAAACAACGCACACATACACCTACACGTGACACTACAAACACAGACAACAAAAACAACAGCTCACACTCACGCTCCCCACTAACAAGACGCACCCTACCCTCACAAACAACATCAGACCCAGAAATGCTAACACTAACATGGACAGACTCAGACACATAAACACTCCAACACCCACCCACCCAACCCCCCGTCACCCCCCCAACCCCCCTCACATCAAAATATTGCAATGGAACATACAGGGAGCATCCAACAAACGCTCTCTGCTAGAGGAGGCTGCGCACACAGGCCAAATAGACATCTTCCTTCTTCAGGAGACCCTCACCCCTGCCCGTAAACCACTAAAACTCAGAGGCTTCACCTCATTCAATCTCCCTTACTCCCCAAGAGGTCCTCGCGGTTCCACCATCTTAGTTAAAAACCACATACCCGCCAAACCTATACTCCCTTTGCCTGATTGTGGGGAAGACGTGGAATTTCAGGGCTGCGCCATTACCCTTGCAAACACTCAACTGCACATCTACAATGCTTACTGCCCCCACAATGCAACACTAAATCTTGACGAAGTGCTCGCCACCGCCGCAACAGACCACATATTTCTAGGAGGCGATCTTAATGCCCACCACCCTCGCCTCGGGTCCAGAACAACAAACCAAACAGGCCGCCACATTGCGGCGGTACTAGACAACACACCAGAGATCACGTTACTCAACAACCCCCAAACACCCACCCATTTAAGAGGGGACAGACTCGATTTATCATTCATCACTGAAAATATAGCAAACCTCACCAAATGGGAAATTCACCCTACCCTCACCTCAGACCACCACGCCATCATATGTTCTATTAATCTAGCCAAACTACCCAAACCCCCAGACTCCGCCCCAAAATGGAACACAAAGAAGGCAGACTGGCCCCGGTTCACCACTATCTTAGAAGATCTATGCTCCTTTGACCCCCCTACTAACCTAGAAGATCACACTTCTATGCTTACAAATGCCTTCCACGCCACAGCTGAGCAAGCCATTCCAACCACCACCCCCCTTATAAAACATCACAAGGACCATTGGTATTACAATGACAGGGTCAAGGAGCTAAATAAGAGACTAAATAGAACTAAAAAAATTCATAGAGCAAACCCAACTCCTGAAAGCAGAAGCTGCCTACAGTCTGTTATAAGACATACCACCGCTGAAAAGAACTCTATAAAAGAACAAAGCTGGCTAGAGTGGTGCAAAACACTAGACGCCCATTCATCTACCAGCAACATATGGAAAAAACTAAGATCAGTTTACAACCCCCGCCCTCCCCGCCCTCCAACCCACCCAGACCCTCAAGGGGAAGCCGAAAGACTTGCAGCAACTTTCGCATCAAGAACATCCCCAGCCCAACTCCCAACACTAACAAGAAACCAGCAAGACATCCTACACCAATCAAGAACCCAACAAATTACAGAGAGCAAAAACTCCCCATCCCCCTCCGACCACTATTTCACCCTTGAAGAACTAAACCACGCCCTAAAAACACGTTCAGATACAGCCCCTGGACCCGACGGCATCACATATTCAATGATTAATCACACAGGCATCATTGCAAGAAACGCCCTACTTGACCTCCTAAATCATTCATGGAGACTGGGAAGGCTTCCCACACAATGGAAAGAGGCAATAATACACCCCATCCCCAAACCCCTTGATCCTCAGACTTTCAGGCCAATTTCCCTCCTCAGTTGTTTGAGTAAAACCGCCGAAAGACTTGTCAAACGCCGCCTAGACTGGGTCTCTCCCCCCCCACACAGTCACCTCTTTGCATTCACAAAAGGAAAAGGCACGGCGGAGTGCCTTAGCTCTTTTATCTCTGAGCTGAGAGGAGGCAAAGGCCTAGGAATTTTCATAGACCTAGAAAAAGCCTTTGAGCTGGCATGCCCTGAGGCTATCCTCGCCACCCTTACAAACAAGGGTGTTAAGGGTCGTCTCATGCGCTGGCTGGAGGACTTTTTCTCAGGTCGAAAAGCAAAAGTGCGCTTTCAAGGACACCTGTCGGAAGCGCACCAGCATATCAATGGAACTCCCCAGGGTAGCATCATCAGCCCGACTTTGTTCAACACCCTTGTAGAATGCCTCCTACACCTTAACCTGGGGCAGGGGACCCGTCTCCTATGTTACGCTGATGATCTTACCCTGGTAGTTTATGGGGGACACTATGCACAAAGAGCGCAAAAAGCACTTGACACCCTACACAATAAATGCAGAGACCTGGGATTAAAAATCAACCCACGGAAAACCAAGGCTCTCCCTATTAGAATCCCTACACCACCAAGCCAGCTTCTCCTAGGTACATTCCCCATTGACTATGTTAACACTCACAAATACCTGGGAGTTTATTTTGACAAAAGCCTAACCTTTAATAAAGAAATTCAACATCTCAGGGATATCACTAAACTCAGACTCAATGCTCTCTGGTCCATAGCAAGAAAGGGGGAAGGAGCATCTTATAAAGTACTGCGTATATTCTATATACAAGCCATACGCTCAATAGTGGACTACGCAGCCCCAGCACTACCTTCCATCTCTCCAAACCTAGTAAATAAATTAGAAGTCATTCAAAATGAGGCTCTTAGGACAATGACGGGTTCCCCCATGTGGACCCGCCTCTGTAACTTACGAATGGAATGTAACATGGAGTCCTTACACCTAAGAATTCAGGCAAGGGTAGCTAACTTAACAGTCAAATTAGCTCACAAAGGCTCTACCCTCCCCATTCTTACAAGACTGACGGCAGCAGCTAACCTGCACCCCGACCTACTCACAAACAGTTGGAGTCATTGCGCTGCCAAAGCCATCCATAAATACAACATTACTCCCCTCCTAAACCTCCCCCCAGACAGGCCTAGCGAGGCATATCACCCTCTCCCACCCTGGAGCCCCCCCCTATTTAGACTCATTATCGCCAGTTCTCCACCCAAAGCCTCAGCTCCCACCCAACAATTAAGACAAGAGAGCCTTAGGCGAATCGCCTCCCTTACAACCCCAACCTCTGTCACCTACTACACAGATGGCTCAGTTAACGAGGGAAAAGCAGGAGCGGCAGTTATAAACCGCGAACACTCGTACGGTTTAAGGATCACAGACGGAGCCTCCACCCTTCAATCAGAACTTGTAGCAATTCTAACAGCAATGGATGATGCCCTCGAAATCAATCCCAACTCTAACATCATCATCCACACTGACTCGGTTAGCGCCATACAAACATTAAAAAAACAGACGCACACAGACAACATCCACTTAATCACTGATATACTAGCTACAGCCCAAGAAATCCGCAATGCAGGAGGCACAATAACAATACATTGGGTACCGAGTCATGTTGGTATTGCGGGCAACGAACAGGCAGACCAACTCGCTAAAATCGCTACAGAATATCCCTTCGTACAAGTTGACATACCCATGAGCTTCAGCCAAACTAAAAACTCCATCAAGACCCAGGCAGCCGCACTCAATAAAAGGGAACATGAAGAACAAGTTTCAGCGGCATCCCCCTCTGCTGTCTGGTATGCCAACACCACCAACTATAAGCCCCTTCCCGCTGCTCATGACATAAACAGTAAAACCCTTAAACAACTGAGGCGACTCAGACTGGGCTACAAAAACTTTGCACAAATACAAGGAGACGACACCCCAATTGAATGCGATCACTGCAGTACTAACACCTTCCCGCTCCTCCACTACATCCTCAGCTGTCCTGCCACTAACAAGCTTCATAGACCCGCCATCCCCCACAACCCAGATATGCCACGCGTAAATATAACTCCCCAACTAGAAGCAAATCTCAGACTGACAGCCTCTACTGTCCTTTCCACCACGCCCCTCTCCACCCTGATAGATACAGTTCATCGCTTCCCTCCCCCTCCCTAACGTCACTCACACCGTTAATCCCCTCCCCCCCCCTTCCTCCTCCCCTACTGTCACCTGCGCGTTTGTGCCTGCATGCGGGGAGGTTTTCACACATCGTCGTGTGCAGGCGCAGGACATGCCGGTGACCTATATTCACTAAAAAAAAAAAAAAAAAAAAAAAAAAAAAAAAAAAAAAGCACAGAATCGCTCCGTGATATCTGCCCCCTCATTAAGTCAATCAAGCCCACCTACATCTTCAGACACAAGCTCCGACTGGGCTATTACAAGGCCCGGCCCTCTCTATAGGAGAGGAAAACGCAACGAACGAACGAACCCTCGCCAGCATTCAGCTACGGCCGCCTCACCAAGCACCAACCACTAGCATGAGAATCACCCGCGTCCAGTGGCTACCTTACGGCCAGCCGCCCATCAGAATCCGACAGACGCTCCAGCTTCTTCGCGGCCTACGCCGCACAAACCACCCATCCTCCATCCGACTCTTCTTCAACCCAGCCCAGGAACCGAACACGATGACCAACCACTGGATCAACCTCCTGCAGCACCTCACCTCAGTCAATAAGACATTCACCACCATCACCTACCACCTGCAGTCACGGGGTCGTGACTTTTTCACGAGTGACGGTGGTAAAATGCCCGCGGCCGGACCTTCCGCCCCGCCACCCCCCACACCACCACCGGGCCACCACCACCCCACCACCCGAGGAGGAGATAGCGGACAGGTTAATGACCCAGGGCAAAAGGGTCATCCAACCACCACTGACCTGTGCCCCTTCTTCCTGCAACTGCCCCAAAGCCAGGTGAGCCTAGATCTGCAACAACTTACACAGCGGGTTGACCATCGACAGCAGTGGGGTGGGACTGATCTAAAATCAGTCCCTAGTAGTACTGTGGTGACGACCACAGCTTCACCCCAGAAGGGCAGGAGGTCCCTTGGTGAGCCACGAGGTGTTCGCACCTGCTGCCACAGTGAGCCACGAGGGAACACCACCCTCTGCCATTACTCTGGTGAGCCACGAGGGGCCAGTACCCTTTGCCACAGTGAGTTACGAGGGAGAAATGCCCTCTGCCACTACCAGGACAGGAGGTCCTTTAGTGAACACGAGGGAGAAATATCCTCTATCACAAACAGGGCAGGAGGCCCAATAGTGAACTATAAGGAGCCAACACCCCTAGCCACCCCAAGGGTAAGAGCCCCTTGTATAAAGCCAAAAGTGGGTCCCAGGGCCGATCGACCTGGCGCCACGGCTGTGTCGGAGACAAGAGAGAGAGTCGCCTCTGTGCTACCCTCCCTGTGTAAGAGAGAGAACACGGCCTCCGTGTGTCCTCTATATTCAGCCAACTCCTGCAGGAGTAGCTGGACACCACCCGGGAGAGTTGCCCCGAAGGTGTCCCCCAAGCAAAGACCCAGTCCCAGTCGGGACCTACCTCCCACTCCCGGGAGATTCTTGTCTCCCCCAGGCACCAGCAGGAGACGAGGCCGCAGCCCACACCTGACGGCGCATCCCCTGACAGACCTCCACAGTCCCCGGACCCCCAGGCGAGCCCAGCAGCCTACCAACGCTGTCCTCCTCCTGCCGCAGAACCTCGGACGCCAGACACGACTGCTCCACCTGTTTGGCTCCAGTCCTGAGGGCCACAACAACAGGTCGAGGCCCCACATAGACAGGCCTCCCTGCACCACTACGACGGGACCCTGAGAAGAGGGTCTACAACAGGTCGAGACCCCAGGCAAGAGGGTCTCCCTGCACCGTGACAACGGGACCAGAGAGGAGGGTCTACAACAGGTCGAGACCCCAGGCAAGAGGGTCTCCCTGCTACGCCTCAGTGGATCGGACCCGGGTCGGGTCTCCCCCCAGCGGGTACGGTGATTCCCGCCACGGGTAGAGCCCTCGGAGGTCCACTCAAAGTGACAGAGTGATATCGCCCCAGAAAATCGGGCAGGATTAGTGACATTCCCTCCTACATCCGAGGAAGTGAGACAGGGACAGTGATACAGTGACAGAGTGAATAAGAGGGATCCCATCTATAAGTGCCCGTGATTACTTTCCCTTGATTAAAGACTATAAATTCTGGGCCCGTGAATCTACAGTAGTGTTGTTCCCCCAGCCCAGAATAGAGGAGTTCCCCCTTACCAGTGCACGCGCGGGCGAGAGTCGCCGCGCCGAGCCCAGCCCAGCCAGTAAATTATAGTGATCTGCTCCCCCTGTTCTTTTATAGTAATATTCCTCCCCTGGACCATTAAGCCTATACATCCCTATTGTACCAGTGCACTAAGACCTTTTGGACTTTAATGAAAGACAGTCACATCCACTTATAAAGCCCTAACCCATTGTAAAGTGTAATTACAGTGTGTGTGAACATCCCGTGCTATCTTAACGTAACCTTGTGTATCTGTATCCCCTGTCCAGAATATCATTCTATGTAATATTGTCACGGTGTTAGAATTAAGGTAATAGATGTGTTAAAGGTGGACTGCCTAGTTTTTTTATGTCCTGTTCTTTTGCTAGTGCTTTACTTCCGGTCCGGAAAGAGGACCCCGCTCAGTAGCTAGTGTTTCTAGTACGAGGAGTCGGCCTAAAAACACTCAGCATAACAGATGGAAACATTGCATACTATAAAAGAGAAACCTGGAAAAAAATGCTAGTAATTCTGTCATGAAAGAAATACTGACTAGAACATGTTATTCCCCCCTTTAACATTCTTATTTACGACTGCGCTTTATTGTATGTCATTCATTATTCCTTGAGACGATGGGGAAGTTCTTACAGAACGTAATGTTCCAGTGCAAAGAAAAATTGAAATACTGGAGTATCTTCCATCTGCCACTGGTTAATTACCCATTGGTCCAATTAAACTCGGTCACTTTGCCTGCATCTGTTGAGGCCAGCCATACCTTTCCCCACGGTTTGTGTCCGCTGTGGCCAATCAAACACAAGACGTTACAATTTGCCTCCATGTTGCCCTGTCCTCTGCCATTTTGATGCCTTCCTCCCAGCTCACACACCCCTTTCTCATATTCCTCCCCAGACCATCCCTCCATCTCATCCTCAGTCTCTCCCTCCCTCTCCCCCCTCCACCACACATACACTCTCCTTGTTTGTCTCTCGTTTTCCATTTAATCCACATGGCCAACCCACCTCAATGTATTACCCCTAACGCTTTTACGTCCACTTCTACACCACAACGCACCTTCACTTCGTCTTTTGTCAGTCGGTCTCTCCATGTAACTCCACATGCTCAAGTAACTCATTTCCACTGCTCTCACTCTTGACTTCCAACAAGGTCCTAGCTTCACTTCCATATATTAGAGTTGATATCACAATACTGAGGAGTAGACTGTAGCACCAGTCGAGCAGGGCAGTACTCCCGAGGTGGATGGAAAGCTGATGACAGGGAGTCCTGGAGCTCCCGTTTCATCAGCCCTCAGGACTAGTTCCTGACCATCCCCCTTTGCTGAACTTTTTCAGAGTCTCAGTTACACAGAGAGTAGGCCAGCAAGCTCTCCAGTACAATTTCTCTAACTATCTACACCAAACTACATGCACAGCACACACTACACTTCCTATTCAAAATTTAACCAATGGCGTCTCTTTACCAAGCCTCGGAGTCCCCAGGGGAGGGGGGACCATAAATACCCCCACCATCCGCCCCTCTCCCGGTGATGACTCGAGATGCCTGGAACCACTGTCTGACTCTCTTCTTCTTCATTTCTGCAACATTCGCGGCCTTTCGCTCTGTTGAGCACCACCTCTCCTCCTCTAAACCTCACCTTCTTTTTCTAACGGAGACTCAGCTGTCTGAGGCAAATGACAGCAAACCCTTTTCTGTATCCTCCTACTTTCTCTATACTCATTTCAAAGCCAAAGGTGGCTGTTGTGTATATATACACAACGACTTATCTTACTCTCGTGTTCCAGAACTCGATTCTTCTGAATTCTCTACACTCTGGCTTCAGCTTTCCTGTCATTCTCTGACTAAATATATCTGTGCTGTTTACTTTTCCCCCAATTCTACTGACTATCAAAAATTCTTCGACTATCTTACTTCTACGATGGAACACATTCTATCCATTTCTCCTTTCTCTGAAATCTCCATTCTAGGAGATTTCAACGTTCACCACCACCTTTGGCTATCCTTTCCTTTCACGGATCCACCTGGTGAACAAGCCTACATCTTTTCTATCCTTAATGACCTAGAGCAGCTTGTACAGCACCCTACCCGTATCCCTGACCGCCTTGGAGCTCCAACATACTTGACCTCTTCCTCACAACTAATCCTTCTGCTTACTCTGTTAATCTTTTCCCTCCGTTGGGCTCCTCCGATCACAACCTTATTACCTTAACCTGTCCTATCACTCCAGTACGGCCTGTGGACCCTCCAGGGAAACGTCGTCTGTGGCATTTTGGAGCCGCGGACTGGGAGGCCCTCAGGCAGTACTTCTTTGATTTTCCCTGGAATGATTATTGCTTCCATGGCCGTGAGCCATCTGAGTGTGCCTTGCGCATTACGGAGGTTATTCTCTCGGCCATGGAAGCATACATTCCTTTCTCATATCCTTTGACTAACGCAAGAAAGCCTTGGTTTAATCACGCTTGTTCTAATGCTGTCCGCAACAAGGAGAGGGCCTACAAAAGGTACCGGAGCCAACCCACCCCTGAATCACATCATCTTTACGTTTCTGCCCGGAATCATGCTAAGTCTGTTCTTCGCTCTGCTAAAAATAATTTCATCCATACTAAATGCTCTCAACTCTCCAACTCGAATTCTTCCCGGTCCTTCTGGCACCTTGCCAAAAATCTTTCTAACAACTTTACCTCATCATCCTTCCCTCCTCTTTTCTGCTCTGATGGTTCTGTAGCTATTTCTTCTACTGATGAAGCAGATCTCTTCGCACAGACTTTCTCCTCCAATTCCACCTTAGACGATTCCGGTGCTGTTCCTCCATCACTTCCCCCCTCTGACTTCCTCATGGCTGACATTAAAATTTCTTCAGTTGATGTATTTTCTGCCATCACTGCCTCAGTACTAACAAGGCATATGGACCTGATGGGGTCCCTCCTGTTGTTCTCAAGAACTGTGCTACTATGCTTACACCCTGCCTAGGCAAACTCTTTCGCCTTTGTCTGTCAACTTGTACCTTTCCTTCTTGCTGGAAGTTTGCTCTCATTCAGCCAGTCCCAAAGAAGGGTGACCACTCCCAACCCGCCAACTATCGTCCAATTGCTTTAACGTCCTGTATTTCAAAAGTTTTAGAGTCAATTCTCAATAGAAAAATTTTAAGGCATCTTTCCTATCACAACCTTCATTCTGATCGTCAGTACGGGTTCCGTCTGGGATGCTCCACTGGCGATCTTCTCACCTACCTTTCAGACTCCTGGTCATCCTCCTTTTGGGACTTTGGTGAAAGCTTTGCGATTGCACTTGACATCTCAAAGGCTTTCGATCGAGTCTGGCATAAATCTTTAATTTCCAAACTGCCCTCCTACGCTTTCTATCCTTCTATCTGTGCCTTCATCGCTAGCTTCCTTTCTGGTCGTCCTATAGCCGCTGTTGTAGACGGCCATCGTTCTTCTCCTAGATCTATCAACAGTGGTGTTCCTCAGGGCTTTGTCCTATCACCAACTCTTTTCCTTTTATTCATCAATGATCTTCTAAGCTGTACATCTAACCCTATCCACTCATACGCTGATGACTCCACCCTTCACCTTTCCATTCGGTTCCCGCAACGCCCATCTCAACAGTTACTTCAACAAACAAGGGATGAGGCTATGGCACACCTAATGTCTGACTTGGCTCGTATCTCTGACTGGGGTAAAAATAATATATATTTTTTTTTTAATGCATCTAAGACTCAGTTCTTACACCTATCAACCCGTCAAAATCTTCCACAGGTATACCCACTAATGTTTAATAATATTCAGCTTAATCCTGCATCATCCTTGAACATGCATGGGGTTTCATTTACTCGGGACTTATCTTGGAAAGATCATATTACATCTCTTGTAAAATCTGCTTCCAAGAGATTGGGTGTGCTAAGCCGACTCTGCTCTTTCTTTACCCTTGCACAATTGTTGACTCTATACAGGGGTTTTATCCGCCCCTGTGTGGAGTACAACTCTCATGTGTGGGGAGGCTCCTCACATACAGCTCTTCTCAATAGGGTGGAGTCAAAGGCTTTTCGTCTCATTAACTCTCCTCCTCTTACTGACTCCCTTCAACCTCTGTCTCTTCGCCGCACTGTTGCATCTTTATCTCTTTTCTATCGCTACTTTAATGGTCACTGCTCCTCTGAACTGTCTGCTTGCATTCCTCCACCTCTACGACGGGCGCGTAGCACCCGTCTGGCAGCAAACTCTCATCCCTTTTCTGTCCAACTCTCTAATGCAAGAGTTAACCGTTACTCCCAGTCTTTCATTTATGCAACAGGTCAGCTCTGGAACTGTCTCCCTCTGTCTGTATTTCCTGCTGCCTATGATCTCCAGTCTTTCAAACGCAGTGTGTCCAGGCATCTCAAAATGATCGGATCTTGAATTTGGCTCTCTATTGTATTATGTTTTTCTCTTGGAGGGAACTGTTACTGCGGGCTCATGGCCTTTGGTTCCTTCTTCCTCGCATAAAAAAAAAAAAAAAAAACTATCATGCAGCAACTTTTTTTACTTCCATGCTCACTTCCCTTTTTCTTATCACTGCTTTCAAAAAGCCTGAACCCTTTCTTCCTTGTTGTACCCTTTCAAGCACTTAATCCTCTGAACTTCCATCCTTACTCATCTCACCACTTAAGTACTTAATTGCACTCATACTTTCCATTTCCGCACCATCCAGCTTTGCTGTGTATTCAGTGGCTTAATTTCTCATGAATACCACAACTTTACTCTTCCCTACATTAATCTTTGGATTCCATTTCTTAAACAAACTCTCAAACTCATTCACCAAGCCTTGCAGCTCCCCTTTGTCTTCACTTAACAACACAGTAGGCTATCATCTGCAAACAACAGTACAGGGAGTTTCCAAACACTGCCCTATCTCATTAAGGCCATGCCAACATCCACTGCTCTACCTTGTATGTCTTTTATAACCCCATCCATATACAGGATGAACAACCATGGAGACATGACACATCCCTGTTTCAATCCAATATTCAGACAGAAAAATTCACTCAGTTGACCATCCACACACACTTCACACCTAGTGCCCTCATACATACTCTTCACAGCAGTCAACAGCTTTCCATTTATTCCATATATTCTTAACATTTTCCACATTCCTTGCCTATCCATTCTGTCATATACTTCTCCAAATCCATGAAGGGCACATACAACTTCTTTCACTTCTCTAGAAACTTTTCCTCTAAAGACCTTAGGATATCTGATCTACACAACCTCTTCCCTTCTCAAAACCTCCCTGTTCTTCTCCAGCTAATTCCTCTGGTATTTCCCTAACTCTATCAATAAGTATCCTACCATAAACTTTTCCTATTACAGTACACTAGGGAGACAAATGTCCCTATGATTACCACACACTTCTTTCATAATCATACCTGACTTCCAATCCTCCAGGACTCTGCCTTCCTCCCAGACCAATCGGCACATCTTTCGCATCCATTCTACTACTATCTCTCCCCCATGATTCAACATTTCACCACACAATCCATCAATTCCTGGGGCTTCCCTCATTGTGACTTTTCCCATTGTTTCCACTGCTTCCATCCTCCTCATCTCTTACCCCCTCTCATCTCATTCCTTCTCCCAGCCATTCCTCATCCACTTATACTTGCATTACTTTCATTCTCTATGTTCAGCAATTCCTTAAAGTGTTCTCTCCATCTGCTTACTTTTTCTCCCTTCTCCACTATCGATCTCCCATTTTTGTCTTTGACTCCCCTACTAACTTTTTTATCACCCTGACTAACTCTACCTCCTTCCAGAACATTTGCTTATATAAATAACGTAAAAAAGGATTTTAGCCAGTCATCTCTAAAAATAAATTGCTAAGTAAGAAGTATTAGGTACCTTCCTTAGCCTTTAGAATACAGTACAGCCCTGTGTTGTCATCAGGTCATGGTAGACTACTTATAAGCACTGCCTGTAATGTCTTGTTACAGCTCAACATTCAAGATGGTGATAAGGCAATTTTACACCTAGTCAACATCATGTTCTGGTTCTAATGTATTCTTTTAGTACATATCAGCATTCATGAAGGAGAGTGATCCCCATTAGTGCAAAAAGAGTATAGTGTTCAACCAGATAATCCTTTTTACATTAGATTTGCAGTGGAAGTCAACAGTACATTTTGCATAAGTTTGAAATTGAAAAGCCAATGCTTGTTACATTTACTTATGAAAGCAAATATAATGGTTAGTTTATGTTTCAACCAGCATAACTTAACATGACTATTAGTTACGAATTTGGCTACATCCATCCATCCATCATCCAATCCTACATTGCCCCAAGAGGAGCGTAGGAGCCCGGGGCTAGGCAGTTGGTCTCGACATTTAAGATGAGTGACCAGCCTCACTCATCCCTGAGTGGCATTACATGAGCAAACAACCCCAACCACTCCTTGGATATAAACCTTCACTGGCTCAATCCGATTGGAGCGCAATAATTACCCAATAATCCACCAGGTGCCAAAACATGACTATTAGTTACGGATTTGGCTACAGACTTCTGTAAAATGATAAGAGGCCAGAATAGCTTAGTGAAAGTGCTCGCACCTCATAACCGTAAGGCTGGCAGTTGGAGCTCGCATGAGAGGAGTGTATTTCTTGTGAGAGATGTAGTGGTCTTGCCAAGGACTTCTCCCTGCCCTGCATAGCTAATGTGTATGGTCCATCGGTATTTTCTTACAGGAGAGGCCTGTCATGTCAGCATTCTGTATCTGCTCAGGCAAGTACTGTACCCCATCTCCTTTTTTCTGTTCGTTGAGGAACCAAGCTTCTGCCTCTTGGTCTGTAGATATATCCTCTGGTCATCTAAGCCACCCTACCTACATCTGTTCTCACCAAATGACTGTATATTCTTTAGCACCCTTTTTCTACCCTATTATCATATCAACAGACTTCCTTACTCCATAGTTTCATGAATCACTTTATTTAATCTATCCACCCAGTGTAATATACACAATCCTTAATTATTTTTTTCTTTTCTTTTCTTTTTATTTTTTGGGGGGTCTCCTGCCACATCATAAATATGGCCACTAAAACACCTTCATGCAAAGCTCTCACAGTTATAATACTCACAATTCTGTTTGGTGTCAAGGCCTTCTTAGCACCTGACACTTTACTTCCCTGTACTGCTCTACTTTCCACTTCCTCTGCACAGTTACTTCTTTTTCTGTTATGGATCTAGGAAGGCAAACCACCATAAATGGGATTTTGTGTGGTGCATGGAGGAAGTGTGGGAAGCACATCAACAACACTGGGGAAGGTTGCTGACCTGTGAGGCATTTTAGCTTGAGACAAGAAGTGTGATCATTTTTCCCATCACCATAACTTCTTCAGTCTGATGACACACACACACACACACACACACACACAACCGAGTAGGACGTGCGACATTGGCGCTCCGTACCGAACCAACACGGCCAGTGGCATTACATAAATTAGAATCTTTGCATGAGTCAAGCTCTGTACTAGGTTAGACTAAATGATTTCTCATTATTAAAAGGAAAAAAATAATAAGTTTAAACAAGACTTGTTCAAACAGGAAAGAAAAACAAGACGAAAGAATATGCTGAGTCATCTGAGGTTTGTTTAGACTACAACAACACAGGGATTGTAAGTATATACTTTGCACTTTTCGTATTGCAAAATGGATACATACTTTAGTAAAGCAAATTTGGAAAAGAAAAGGGATAAAAGTAAAAAGCAAAATGATGATTTCTACCAAGAACTGGTTGAAGTGGAGACACACAATAGACTGGTTGAACGTGTACAGAAACTAGAAATGGCTTTCAAAAATGAAATTGATGAAATACAGAAGCAGACGCACTTGCAAAAGGAAGAAATAGAAAAACTAGAAAGGGAGGCCAATAAGAAAGACACAACCATCAGTGAACTAACAGTGGAAATGAGTACACTTAGGAAGAAAATGAGTGAAATGGCAAGTACAGTAGTCAATCACGAGAGAGTTATGGAAGAGTTAAAAAATGATACAGAGACAATTAGGCAAGTAAGCAGTCTTATTGACCAGAGCAGTGATATTGAGGAGAAGATAACACAGGTGAATGAAGCTGTGCAAAGCTACAAAAATGATGTGGAAACCACGTATGCTGAAATGGTGAAAGTAAAGAAAGACTTAGAAACAAGGGTGGAGGAAAAAAGCATTAAAAAGGAAGTGAAAAGAATAATCCAAAACAATCCGAAGTTAGTCAGAGATTCAGTAGATATAAACAAATCTATAGTAATCACTGGTATAGAAGAGGAAGAAGTAAAAAACAAGATCACAAGAGACAAAAAGGAGATGGCAAATGTAATGAGCTTATTGAAGGAAGTATCAGAGGAAATCTGTAGTAAAGACATAGAGGAACACAAAAGGTTAGGGAAATATGAGAAAAGCAAGACAAGACCTCTAAAGGTGACTTTCCAGAGTGTAAACACTGTGGAAGAGATACTAAAAAATGCAAAGAATCTTATGGAAAAAGAGGAGTTCAAAAATGTATGGATAAAAAGATGCCTAACACAAGAGGAACTGGAATTACTGAAAGAGAAAAGGGAGGAAGCAAAAACAAAAAATTACGGAAGATCAGAAAAGGAGAAGAAATTTTTTTTACAAAGTAATAGGAGAGAATGGGAGTATGGATGGGGTATATGTGCAGGAGTAGGTGAGAATGAGAGGGCAAAGGAAGGAGTATGTATAGTTGTGAGTAAAAGATGGAAGAGGAGCATAAGACAATATGGATCAGTTGGATCAAGGATTGTGTGGGTAAAATTGAAAGTTGGAATACAAATGTGGGCGATTGTGTGTGTGTATGCACCAACGCAAGATCGTGCTAGAAGAGTGAGAGAAGAGTTCTGGACAAATGTAGAAGTGTGCATGGAAAAGTTTGGAAGGAATGAGAGAGTGTTTTTGATTGGTGATATGAATGGTAAAGTTGGGAATGTGAAGGTGGATGGAATAGTTGGTGAGTGGGGTGTGCCTGCTGAGATAGATGAGAATGGCAGTGCGTTAGTGGACATTTGTGCTGGGAGGGGGTTGGTGATAGCCAATACCCTCTTCAGGCATAAAATGATCCACAGGTATACATGGCGAGTGATGAGAAGGGTGGGTGGTGAACTGAATGAAAGAAAGGCAATGATTGATTATGTGTGTGTGGATGAAAGGATGCGAAGATGTATATTGGATGCAAGAGTTTATAGAGGTTGGGGGAGTGGACTTTCTGACCACTACTTGGTGGTGGCCAGAATTAAAGTCCAAATAAGATGGAGGAACAGAAGAAGGGAAAGACGAGAGGAAGGAGTAGTTGCAAGGAGAGTGGAAAGGTTACAAAAGGATGAGAAAAAGGCAGAGTATAAGAGAGAAGTGGAGGAACGATTGGGCAAATATGAATTGGAGCAGATGGGGGACGTGGAAGGTGTGTGTAGAATATTTACAGAAGAAATATGTGCAGCATGTGATGTGGTGTGTGGAAGGAAGAGAAGACGGAGGGGGGTGCAAGGAACAGCGTGGTGGACTGAAGAGGTGAAACAGGCTATGGCACAAAAGAAGAAAGCATACAATGAATGGATGAGGAATAGGGGCGTGGAAGAGGTTGAGAGGCGGAAGAGAGAGAGATATGTAGAAAGAAAGAGAGAGGTGAAAAGATTAGTAAGAGAGAGTAAGAAGAGAGTGGATGAGGAATTTGGAAGGAATTTGAGTGTAAAGTGGAGGGACTGTAAGAAAATGTTCTGGAGAGAGGTGAAAAGAGTAAGACAGGGTGGAAGTGAAGTTAGCAGGGGAGTGAAAGATAAAAATGGTAGATTACTAGTGGAGAAGGGAGAAAAAGTGAGCAGATGGAGAGAACACTTTAAGGAATTGTTGAACGTGGAGGATGGAAGTAATGCGAGTATAAGTGGCTGGGGAATGGCTGGGAGAAGGAGGGAGGTGAGAAGACAGGAAGAAATCAGTAGGATAGAAGTTGTGGAAGCAATGAAGAAAGTTAAATCAGGGAAAGCCCCAGGAATTGATGGAGTGTGTGGTGAAATGCTGAAGCATGGGGGAGAGATAGTAGTAGAATGGATGTGGAAGATGTGCAGATTGGCCTGGGAGGAAGGTAGAGTCCCTGAGGATTGGAAGTCAGGTATAATTATTCCCTTGTACAAAGGAAAAGGGGAAAAATAAGTGTGTGGTAATCATAGGGGCATTTGTCTTCTTAGTATAATAGGAAAAGTGTATGGTAGGATACTTATTGACAGAGTTAGAGAAAGAACAGAGGAATTAGTTGGAGAAGAACAGGGAGGCTTTAGGAAGGGAAAAGGTTGTGTAGATCAGATATTCATTCTCAGATCTTTAGTGGAAAAGTTTCTAGAGAAGGGAAAGAAGTTGTATGCGGCTTTCATGGATTTGGAGAAAGCATATGACAGGGTGGATAGACTAGGATTGTGGAAAGTGTTAAGAATATATGGAGTAGATGGGAAGTTGTTGAATGCTGTGAAGAGTATGTACGATGGTGCGAAGGCTGCAGTGCGTGTGGATGGTGAACTAAGTGAATTTTTCTCTTTGAAAGTTGGGTTGAAACAGGGATGTGTCATGTCTCCATGGTTGTTCAATCTGTACATGGATGGGGTAATAAAAGAGGTACAAGGTAGGGTAGTGGATGTTGGAGTGGCCCTGGTGAGAGAGGATAGTGTTTGGAAACTCCCTGTGCTGTTGTTTCCAGATGATACTGTGTTGTTGAGTGAAGACGAAGGGGAGCTGCAAGGCTTGGTGGATGAGTTTGGGAGAGTGTGTAAGAAACGGAATCTAAAGATGAATGTAGGGAAGAGTAAAGTGATGGTCTTTGAGAGAGGTGAAGTCAGTGAATGTACAGCGAGGTTGGATGGTGAGGAATTGGAAAATGTGAGTACGTTTATGTACTTGGGTAGTGTGATGAGTAAGGATGGAGGTTTGGAGGGTGAAGTGCTTGAAAGGGTACAGCAGGGAAGAAAGGTTGCTGGTTCTTTGAAAGCAGTGATAAGAAACAGGGAAGTGAGCATGGAAGTGAAAAAGTTACTACATGACAGTATTGTGATACCAACTCTAACGTACGGAAGTGAAGCTTGGACGTTGTTGGAAGGACACAAGTCAAGAGTGAGAGCAGTGGAAATGAGTTATTTAAGAGGAGCCTGTGGAGTCACATGGAGAGACAGGCTGACGAATGAGGATATAAAGGAGCGTTGTGGTGTTGATGTGGATGTGATAGGAAGTTTTATGAGGAACATACTGAGGTGGTTTGGCCATGTGGAGAGGATGGAGGGTGAAAGACTGACGAAGAGAGTGTATGTGAGTGAGGTGGAGGGGGAAAGAGGGAGGGGGAGGCCGAGGATGAGATGGAGGGATGGGGTGGAGAGGTATATGAGAGAGGGGTGTGTGAGTTGGGAGCAGGGGAGTGAAATGGCGGGGGACAGGGCGACTTGGAGGCGATTTGTTTGTGGCCACCCCAAACGGGACTGAGGCGTCTGGCAATAGATAGATAGATAGAATAGGATTGCAGGTACGAAAGTGGTACACAAACAGGATGGAATAAAAAGGAGGAAGGTAGTAGAACCATGTCATGACAAGTATATAAACAAGATGATAAAGTTGATGTACACAAATGTGGATGGAATGGTATCTAAATTACTAGAGATGAATGATTATGTCAGAGAAAATGAACCACAAATAATATGCCTAACTGAAACAAAATTAACACCAAGGATATCCAATGACATACTAAACTTAGAGGAATACAATGTATGGAGAAGAGACAGAAATTTAAAAAAAGGAGGAGGAATTATAATATTAACTAAGAAAAATCTAAAAGTCAATGAAATAAAACTAGATATACCATCACAAGCAGAACTGATTGCAGTAGAGATCAACACATCTGAAGGTAAAGTAATTGTAGCCAATTTGTACATGCCACCCAGATCAAACACATGGGAAAGAGATGAATATAAGGACCTGGCAGAGAGGACAATTCAGAGTTTAAGATCATTACTACATAAAATGGAAGAGAAATCAGAAAGAATTATACTAACTGGGGATTTCAATACAAATATAAATTGGAATACTCTAGACATAATTAACCAAGAAAGCTGTTGGGACCAAAAGCTCCTGGATCTTGTACAAGAGTTCTTCCTAATGCAACATGTGAGGGAAACCACCAGAAAAAGAGGACTTGATGTACCTTCAGTGCTAGATCTAATATTTACTAGGCAAGAAAATGATACTGACAGTTTAATATATCACCCTCCACTCGGCAAAAGCGATCATGCAGTACTAAATTATAACTCCAGGATAGCATATGACATAGTAAACAGCAATGACAGTTACAAAAAGAGCCTAAACTATAAAAAGGGAAATTATCAAGACCTAAAGAAGTATTTCTTAGAAGTTGATTGGGAAAATGAGCTTAGAGGACAAGATTTAAATGCTGTATATAAAAAATTCTGTGAATTTTATGAAATAGGAGTCCAGAAGTACATCCCACAGCACAAAGAAGCAGATAAGAAAATACAGAAATGGTTCAATACAGAATGTAAAAAATCAAAAGAAAGAAGAGATTTGTTGTGGAATAGATACAGAAGACATAATAGTGAAAGGGCGTATAATAATTACAAACAGGCAAGAAACGATTATACAAGAATAAGGAGGGAAGCCCAAAAACAGTTTGAGGAGGATATAATAAAATAAAAGTAGTGATCAACCAAAGCTGTTTTACAGCTATATCAGAAGCAAAACCAAAGTAAAAGATATAATACAATCAATTACGGACGAGGGAATCACTTATACACAAGAGAAGGATATTTGTGAAGCACTAAATAAGAATTTCCAATTACTTTATACAGAAGATAAAAATTTTTGAGAGGGACTATGTGGAACATGCATGTCCACACATACTACCAGATATACAAATAGCAGAAAAAGTAATACAGGAGGAGTTAAGTAGATTAGACAGAGGAAAAGCAAGTGGTCCTGATGAAATTTCATGTTGGGTACTACGAGAATGTGCAAAGGAGTTAAGTAAACCATTATTTTTAATTTTCAAGAAATCCTTGAGTCAAGGTAAACTACCTGATATTTGGAAAAAAGCAAATATTGTCCCCTTATTCAAGAAAGGAAATAGACAAAATCCACTCAACTACCGACCAGTATCACTGACCAGTGTTGTAAGCAAGGTATTAGAAAAACTTATAAGAAAAGCTTGGGTAAATCATCTAGAAGAACACAGTATGATAACAGAAAGACAGTTTGGTTTCAGAAAAGGAAAATCATGTGTTACTAATCTGTTGAGCTACTATGACAAAGTAACAAACACAATACAGGAAAGGGAAGGATGGGTGGACAGTATCTATTTACTGTAGATTTCAAGAAAGCTTTTGACACAGTACCACACCACTTTTATGGAAACTGTACCATCAAGGAGGAATTCAAGGCAAACTGTTTTGTTGGATGCAAGACTTTCTCATAAAAAGAGATATGAGAACAGTACTAAGAGGAAACTACTCATCATGGAAAGAAGTGACTAGTGGAGTACCACAGGGTTCAGTGCTGGCACCAATCATGTTTTTAGTGTATATAAATGATATAAACAGTAACACTGGAAATGAAAGCTTTCTGAATATGTTTGCAGATGATGCAAAAATACAAAGGAGAATTACTAACACAGACTCTTGTAAAGAGCTACAAGAAGAATTAAATAAACTTCATGAATGGAGTAGTACATGGCAAATGGAATTCAATGTGGACAAGTGTCATGTAATCAAGTTTGGTAAAAGTGGAAAAAGACCTGATTGGGATTATAAGTTAGGAAATAAAACCCTATACACATCAGAAAGAGAGAAAGACCTAGGTGTGATCATCAGTAACAGACTATCTCCGGCTGACCACATCAGCGAGAAAGTACGGAACATGTATACACTGCTTGCAAATATGAGAACAGCATTCACATACATAAATGAAGACATGCTAAGAAGGATAATAACATCATTCATTAGACCAACCCTGGAATATGCATCAGTAGTCTGGAATCCTCATCTCAAAAAGCACATAGACAAGATTGAAAAAGTTCAAAGGGCTGCTACAAGATGGATACCAAGCTTAAGGGACCTAAGCTACGAAGAAAGACTAAATAAACTGAATCTACCAACACTACAGGAGCGAAGGAAAAGAGGTGACATGATAATGCTATATAAGTGCATATCAGGGAAGGAGAAAATGGACATAAATGATTACTTAACACATGGAGAAGCATCAGCAAGAGGACACTGCAAAAAACTGCATAAGAAGAGAGGTGATAAAGACGTAAGGAAATTCAGTTTCCCAAACAGAGCAACTGATCAATGGAATGCACTACCGAATGAAATAGTGTGTGCCAAAACAATTCACAAATTTAAGGATATGTACGATAAATATGGTTTAAGACACGGGACAGTACGAGCTTGTCTTATTCCTGTAGAGACACAATTAGGTAAGTACAATTAGGTAAGAACACACATGCACGCACGCACACAAAAATATTGGAAATGGGTAAAAGTACCAGGAGGCCAGCAATGAATTATCTGTTGAGTAATGAATTAATCACTAAAATGAGAGAAGAGAAAGACTTGGAGTGCTGGTCCAAGATAGTTTGTCACCTGAAAAGCACATTAACAAGATAGTTAGAGAGACGTATAAACTCCTGACTAACATAAGAGTAGCATTTCATTATATGGATGAGATGATGAAAAAATTGATAGTGGCCATGATCCGCCCCAGGCTAGAATATGCAGCGGTAGTGTGGTCCCCACACAAAAAGAAAGATATAAACAAGATTGAGATAATACAAAGAACAGCAACCAAGATGGTCCCTAGTCTGGCAGATCTGTCGTACAGAGAGAGGCTGGAAAAGCTGGATTTGCCTTCCTTAGAGGAAAGGAGAAAGAAGGGAGACATGATTGCAGTGTTCAGGACCATGGTGGGAGTAGATAAAATTGACTGAGAAGATCTGTTTGTATGGGATAAGAGAGCAACAAGAGGACATGGAATGAAATTGAAAAAGTCAAGCAGCTTGAAGGATACCAAGAAATATAGCTTTCCTTACAGAAGTATAGATTTATGGAATAGCCTGGACAAAGAGATCATCCAGTCTAAAAACTTAAACGAGTTTAAAGCTAAATTAGACTTATTGAGAAACAGCAATGGGAACCCACGAGCATAGCATATTTCGTGTGTATCTCAATTAGGTATATTGGGTAAATACATAAGTATTTGGAACGACTTAGACAAAAGGTGGTGCAGGAGAAAAACATTCATGTGTGTAAAAGTAAACTAGATAAATGTGGATATGGAGACAGGACAACACGAGCATCACTCAATTCCTGTATACTACAAATAGGTAAATACACACACACATTTATTTGGTTGTGATTAGATAATTTTTTTAAACTCAGGGAAGCTTTCTGGAGCTGCAGGGGTTAGACAGCACCACCATAACCTCTTCTTCACACAGAAGCTTTCCTTAACTGACTAAAATCATGTAGTAGCATTAAGACTATATTACAAAAATGTCATAAGACTGAAGGGGCTAGGGTAGAGAGATAGTGTCTTGAGATGACTGAAAAGCTACACCTCAAGGCATCCTCAAGGACTGACTGTTGAAAGAAATTAAATACTTCACCTTTTTAACCCAATATTTAATGTTCATACAGGTTGCAAAAATCTACAGCAAGTTTCTTGGGGTATATAACAGGAACATGGATTGGGGGAGAAAAGAAGTGCCACAGTAAATATTAAATTACTTGCAACATAAGGTCTGTGTAGTGGGGTTATCACATTCAAACACCAAAATCATGAGAGAAGAATTGCCCTTTCTCCTTTAGACACACACACACACACATACACACACACACACACACAAAAGGTACTCTGTAGTTGTATCCTTCTACCATCTCTCCAGGGATACCTTTATAACATGGAGTAAGACAAGGCCAACTCAAGACAAAGAATAATTATACTGAAATTACTGGCAGAGTGGTTGTGTACAGTACAGTACATGCTGCATTGGAGAAAGGAGTATTTACTGTAATTCATTCATCTAGATGTAATTAAACAGGGAATAGGTTATGGGTTAAACCAAGATTTACAGACACAATTACTATGAATGTACAGTACAAGACAATTTATACTGTACATGATTACTTAATACACAGTTACCTAAGGCACTTCAGTGGAGGAATCCAGAAACTGTACATCACATGTGTTGGTATTTAAAGGACAAAAGAGGGAAAGTACTGAAGTTGTAGCAAATTACTGATATAGAAATTTTCATAAAACACAGCATAAAACAAACACACATTTAAAACTACAGTAATCTCAATTAACCCTTATACTGCTTGTAGAGCACACATTTTTTTTTGGCTGATGCAAGACAGTTTTTCCCCTGAGGGACACGTTTCTCAGTCAAAAGACCAAAATTCAGTTACATATAAACCTGAATTTCAACACTCCTAATACAGCAACTCTAAACATTTGTACAAACAGGTCTTCAGTCTGACGTCAGAATCTCAAAAAAATTACCCCTGTGCAGTACTGTAAGACCTCACTATAACAGACTAATTGGGGCCCAAACCATTCCAAAAAATGCGAAATTCCAATAAAAGCGACATCTGGACTTTCCCCTGCTAATCCAGACTTTTTCCGATATATCAGACATTAGTATGGATTGTGTTTTTAAACTGTTTTGACTACCATTGTGGTACTGTACTGTGTTATAACTTCACTACATTAATCAAATGGTGTAATATATATAATAATACTGTACTGTACACTGATAAACATGTCTTTTATTTACCTTATTGTGGTGAACATAGCTGAAGTGGTCAGGCAGTCCGGACTGCTTCTGGCTTTATCGGACTTTTTCTGACATATAGGAATTTAGTCCGATAGCTCCTCGAGTTCGATAAAAGCGAATTACAGTCTACTGAAGTCCGTTATATTGAGGTTTTACTGTATTTGCCATTTACTTGTACACAACCTTGGTCATGCACTGGGTGAAAAACCATTACAGTGAATTCCAACTCTGCCTTAAAAAAAAAAAAAAAAAAAAAAAAAAAAAAAAAAAAAAATTACTGTAAAAGGGAAAATAAACAAAAGTTTCACACCAGTGCCCAGTACCACCCTTAATACTGGCCTTCAAACATTGTTTGAAAAAGATCCTCTGTGCTACCCACCTAGAATTTATAGAAGGACTATTGTATAACACACCTGACCTCTACACATTGCAATATTAAATGGTGTTGCCTCCCTTCCAACAGTACCTGTGGGTGAAGAGCATCAAGGAGGTCTTGGAAGATGACAACACATTCAATGTAATATAATATTTATTTTATCTGTGCTACTTACAGATAATTAAGCTCAGCACTGAACAGTCTTTTCAAACTGAAGGGGTTAGCTACTGTCATCATTTATCTTTCACTACAAGAGGTCTTTCCAAAGCTCAGTAAAATCACTTGGAGTTTGATGAATAAAGCAGTAAGATAGCATCAGATTCAAGAGGTAATGCAAAACGCCTGTCCGTCTCCTCACCAAATGGTCAAAGTCCCCCAGCCGCCCTCACTTCCCCCCCCTCACATCCCTCCTCCATCCCTCTCCATGCTCAGTGCTGCCAAGTGTGTCTCCCTTCCTATCCTCCACCCTCCCTCCCCTACCCCTGCTTAGTGCGCTGCCTGCCTGGTCTCCCACCACTTACCTCCCTGTATCCCAAGAGCAATTTTTTTTTAGTTTTTGGTGATTTCATCAAATACTATTAGTCATACTGAAATTCCGAAAACGCCAGGAGAATGCTCGTGAAATTCTGCCTCTAGACATATGCATAGCTGTTGCACTGTACGGGCAAAATTTTGCACTACGATGTTGGGAATATATGTCAACGGCCATACCACATTGAGTACACCGCTTCCCGTCCGATCAGCGAAGTTAAGCAACGTTGGGTCTGGTTATTACTTGGATGGGTGACCGCCTGGGAACACCAGATGCTGTTGGCATAACATTCTCCCTACGTGTCAAGTGGGGTTGGTAGAGGATTAGTGCCCCTCCCTGTAAAACAATTAACTCTAAGCCCTTGGACACCCCGTTCGGGATACATGGCGTCTGGCAATGAATGAATGAATGAATTTTTACTCTTGAATGAGTGTATTCTCACTGCATTTCTGTACTTCTACTCATCAGTTTTGTGTGTTTTTATTAGCTTATCTTACAGCATAAACACCAACAAAGATGATGGTATGCAATTTATACCAGTATAATCAATTTCCGGCGGCAAATCTGGTCATGGAAACGTTTATTTTTGTGTGTGCAGATGCGGCCATAGCTGGGTTCTCGGCTCTTGAAGTCCCAGAAATTTATTGAAAACTTACAGTTCCCAAGAGGGTTAAATTTCATTTTGCAACCGTCGTCTTCACTTATTTTTTTTGTAGATTTTTGTTGTTTATGCATTGTCTTGGTGTCTAGCCTTATATTGGATATTCCCATGTGTGTTTTGATATCTACATGGCGAAAAGACCGGAGAACACTGCCACAAATAGAAGGGGTACTGTACATATAGGTTGGGTATAGGTAGAGTACAGAATATTGCTCTGCATCCAGATTTTGTCCATATCCGAATACGCCTTTCGCTTTATTACATAGGATTATCGAGGGATTACTGTACATATGTAGATGTTAGAGAGAAAGTGTGTATTTACCTATTTGTAGTATACAGGAATTGAGCAATGCTAGTGTTGTCCTGTCTCCATATCCACATTTATCTAGTCTACTTTTACACACATGAATGTTTTTCGCCTGCACCACCTCTTCATCTAAGTTGTTCCAAATACTTATGTATTTACCTAATATACCTAATTGTGATATACAGGAAATGAGCTACGCTCGTGGGGTCCCGTCTCTGTTTCTCAATAAGTCAAATTTAGCTTTAAACTCGTTTAAGTTTTTAGACTGGACGATCTCTTTGTCCAGGCTATTCCATAAGTCTGTACATCTATAAGGAAAACTATATTTCTTGATATCCTTCAAGCAGCTTGACTTCTTCAGTTTCATTCGATGTCTTCTTGTTACTCTCTTATCCCATAAAAACAGATCTTCTTTGTCAATTTTATCTACTCCTATCATGGTCCTAAACACTGCAATCATGTCTCCCCTCTTTTTCCTTTCCTCTAAGGAAGGCAAATCCAGCTTTTCCAGCCTCTCCCTGTATGACAGATCTGCCAGACTGGGGACCATCTTGGTTGCTGTTCTTTGTATTCTCTCAATCTTGTTTATATCTTTCTTTTTGTGTGGGGACCACACTACCACTGATTATTCTAGCCTGGGGCGGATCATGGCCACTATCAATTTTTTCGTCATCTCCTCATCCATGTGATGAAATGCTACTCTTATATTAGTCAAAGTTTATACGTCCCTCTAACTGCCTTGTTAATGTGTTTTTCAGGTGACAAACTATCCTGGACCAGCACTCCCAAATCTTTCTCTTCTTTTACTTTTATGATTGATTCATTACCCATCAAATAATTCAGTGATGGCCTCTTAGTACTTTTACCCATTTCCAATATTTTACATTTCTTTGCATTGAATTTCATTTCCCACATCCAGCTCCAATCATGTATCCTATCCAGATCCTCCTGCACCATTATACAATCCTCCTCAACCTCTACCTTCCTCAAGATCTTTACATCATCAGCAAACAGACTTGCATAACTGTTCATTCCATCTACCATATCATTTACATAAATCAGGAACATTACTGGCGCCAACATTGAGCCTTGAGGAACTCCACTAGTTACATCTCTCCATCCAGACATCCTATCCTTTATTACTGTCCTCATTTGTGTGTCTCTTAAAAAGTCTCTCATCCATTCCCGGAGTTTCCCCTTCAGTCCTCCTATATGTTCTAGTTTCCACATTAGTCTCTTATGGGGTACCTTGTCGAAGGCCTTCTCCAAATCTAAATACACACAGTCCACCCAACCATCTCTCTCCTGTAACACGTCGATTGCTCTTGAGTAAAAACTCAACAAGTTGGAAACACATGACCTTCCACTTCTGAATCCAAACTGACATTCAGCCAAACTATTCATCTCTTCCAGATATTTTATCCATCTGTCTTTCAGGATTCTCTCGCACAATTTTGCAACCATGCTGGTTAGGGACACTGGTCTATAATTCAGGGGTTCTTCCCTGTTTCCTCCCTTATAAATTGGTACCACATTAGCCTTCAGTCATTCTTGAGGCACTTTCCCCTCTTCCAAAGAACACACAATTAAACTGTGAATCTTATCCGCCAGTTGTTTTCTGCATTCCTTCAGTGTCCAATCAGAGATTCCATCAGGTCCAGGGGCTTTCCTTACATCTTGAGTTTCCAGTAATTTATACACTTCCTGTACCTCCACTTTTATATCTTTTATCGCTACATTTCTAGTCACACCCTCCCCTCTCACAAACTCACTTTCATTGTTGAAAACTGATTGGAAACTTTTGTTCATTATTTCTGCTTGCATTGCTGCATCATTATAGACCTCTCCTTCTACTTTCAGTTTGGTGATTCCTTCCTTTTGTTTCAGTTTGCCTTTGATAAATCTATAAAACGGATTGGGTTCATCCTTACATTTGTCTATTATACCCTTTTCAAAATTCCTTTCTTCCTCTCTACATATCCTTGTATATTCATTTCTAGTTCTTTTATATTCTTCCTTTGTTCTGTTTTTCTCTCTCTTTCTCCAATTGTTCCACGCCGTGTCTCTCTTTTTTTTGCTATCATACACCTATTAAACCACTCCTTTTTCCTGTTTTCTTTCCCTCTTACTCTTGGCACATATTTTTTCACTTTCAAATTATAGAGGCCTAGAAAAATATCCCACTTCCTCTGTATCTCTTGTTTCTCTGAATTTTCTCCAATCTGCATATTCGAAAAATTTTCTCAATCCTGTAAAGTTTGCTTTCTCAAAGTTGTATCTTCCCTGCCTATAAAGCTCATCTCTTGGCTCCACGTTCCCTGTTATCATCTGGAACTCAATGACCACATGATCACTTTTTCCTATAGGACAGAAATATTTCAATGATTCTATTATATCAGGTTCTTTCGTTAGCAGGAAATCTAATCTTGCTGGTGTGTCCTCACCTCGGAACCGTGTGTCTTCTTTGACCCATTGCATCATCACATTGTTCACTGATATATTTAACAATAAAGTGCCCCACGAATCTCACCGCCTCCCGAGTCCCACTCCTCCCAATTCACCTCTTTACAATTAAAGTCCCCCATTAAAATTATATTGTTGCTTTCCTCAATCACTTTCTGTAAATAATTAGCCATGTCTGACAGCATATCCTGGTATTCATCATCATTCCATGCTTTTGTCTTAGGGGGAACATATACTACTGCCATATCTCTCCCACCATTCTCTCCAGTTTCTAGTTTCATATATATCACTTCAGCCCTTCCCTCTCTCATTTCCACAATATCTATATTTATGTTCTTCACTGCTATCATCACTCCTCCTCCCGTTTTTTCTTTTCTGTCTCTTCTCCATAGTTTGTATTTACTATCTCCCAAATGGACATCAACATCCTCTCTTCTCAGTCTCTACAAAGCACATAACATCAGGTTCATGAACCCTCAAGAAGTCATTGATTTCCAGCCTAGCTGATATTAAACCATCAACATTAGTATATGCCACTTTCAAATTTTTGTTGCTGTTTTTTATACCCTCTTCTATCCTTCTCTCCGTCAGTACTACTTCCTCAATTTCTGATAAAATACTGTCTTCTCTTCCTCCGTTCTCTGTTCATTTTTTGCCTTTGCTTCCTTTACTAACTCCTTTAATTTAGCTCTTTCTTCCTCATTTGCATCTCTCCTTATCCAAACATTTTTGAACCCCTCTTTGTCTGATAATTTCCAAGTTCTATTGATGATTTCATTTACCATTACCTGGGACTTAAACTTTACCTTCAATGGCCTCGCCCCTCCTTCCTCGTACTTTCCTAACCTAAATGCTTTTTCAATCTCTTCTTGAGCTTCATTGTTACCCTCCATAACTACTGATATTATTTCTTTAACCTTACTCATTCTTCTTTCTCTCTTTCTGATCTTACTGTCATACGTTTTTCTTTTGCTCCTGAAATTATTACACATTTCTTTTTCTCTGCTACATCCCTGACTAACGATTCTCTACTTCTCAGCACCCTAACCACTTCCTTCTCCACTCTTTCCATACTTTGTTGTTCTATAATCTCTTTCAAATTTACATTTCCCTCCTCCTGAATTTTCTTCCACCCCTTATGTTGTCTCTTGATTTCCTTAATGTCCTCATCTTGCATCCTTGACTTAGAGTCATACTCATCTAGTTTACTTTTTATCCTGTCCCTTTCTTCTTCCAACCTCTTATTCTCCCTCTTGAGCTGTTTTATTTCACTGGATGCAGATTCGTTACTCACTTTCAATTCTGTGACTTCTTTTTCTTGTTCTACACTGCATGTACAAACTTTTTCCAGTTTACTTCGTAGAACCTTGATCTCTCTCTCTCCTGCTCCTGGGTTCATTCCTGTAACTCTCTAATTACTACCCATACCTTTTTTAATTCCTGGACATTCCTCTCCACTGTTTTCTCTACTCCAGCTACTCTTGTTTGGTCCAACATAGTACTTCCATTTCCCACATCGTCCTCGGGGAAGCCCTCTAATTCCTTTTCACCATATGTAAACAACGTTCTGTCGCCCTCCGCCACTGTGCAACCATATGGAATCTTTCAATTTCCGCTATATCTTGTACTCTTTGACCGAAACCTGCTGTTTTTTTTACTATTGACTGATGGGACCACCACTAATGCGCTCATTTACATAATCACAATAGGCTGGTCTCCTTTTTTGCTGCTGATTTAGCGATTATTTCCGCACGATCCAGGAAGAGCTCCGTCTCTGTCGGCGACCTGTGTGTGTGTGTGTGTGTGTGTGTGTGTGTGTGTGTAAATAAAATCACCTCCAGCTAGCAAAAAGGAAACAGATAATACACAACAGGAGTGGAGAGGTTAGCAGTTTGTGTGTTCTGGTTGGCCACTGCTGACCATGGGAGGTATTATGTAGTGTGTCCAGGCATCTCAAAATGAACAGTTCTTGAATCTGGCTCTTTTTGGTATTGTGTCTGTGTTTTTCTTGGAAGGATGGGTTAGTGAGCTCCTGGCCTTTGGTTCCTTCTTCCTTCCATAAAAAAAAATAAAATTGGCAGATTCCTGTAATTATCACTGGATTTAACCCCTTAAGACCCCAGCACACCATTTATGCTTTTCTATTATATCTTGGCTATTCTGGTGGATATGGTTCAGCTTAACTCCTCAGCTGCATATAGCATCCCGGAAACGCCAATCGGTAGACTGCATCGCACATTCCAAAAGAGCCTTGTGAATTACTGCGAACTATTTGATCATTTTTCGCGCTTACTGCATGCTTATGCTTGATGAGAGGGTCGGAATCATCAGTATGGAGTGTAACCTTCATCAGACTAAGACTAAAATGTTGTAATGCTTGGTTTGGTATAAGTGCATCAACACATATGATGAAAACACGATTTTTAAAACTGGTTTTCCTGCACCACAGACATAGGAAATGTTCAGGGCCACCGCAGCCTAGGGGTTAAGGGAGACTTTTCAAACTATAGGAGTCAGATTAAGCCTAACTACATCACTATTTGGGTTCTCTCCTTACCAGAAACAAATCATCTGGCAGAACGAATCATAAATTATAAGTCTTAGAGTAAAAACAACATTAAAAAGGCAAACTTCCAAGAGGACACACTGTACTGTCAGAGCCTTTCTATCACCACTTCCGCTATCCCAAACCTTCCTCAGTCATCTACTCCTCCACTCTATCTTTCCACCCAATCTTACTCTTCCTCTCTTCCTTCTTCCATAAGTTTTGCTTCAATACCCATAAATTCCCCTACCCTCACAAAAACACCAAAATTCATTCCACTTACACCCTTTAACTCAGTCACCTATTCGCATCGTATTGTATTATTTATAAAGTTTCCAAAATGCTTCTGTGCTCTCCATGCCACTCAGTCTCTAGCAGCCTTCCTATTTAGTCCCTTATCCCCGAGGTCACACTCTATGACCTCATCCCAGGTCTTTTTCGGTCTGCCTCACGCAACCCTTCCCCCCTACATTCACACTTCTCCCATTCTCTGCATAATTTTCTTGTCACTTCAATTTCCTTCAGCTCAGGTGAGGCATTTCAAACTAGAGGGTTAGACACAGCTTCATCAACCCATTAAGTATGAGAGAGCAATCCTAAATGAATAAAATCATCTGGCTGCAGCAACAACGATGCAAAGTACTATATACATCATCTGACTAAACAGCTTAATCTTATCACAGTCACCTTCCCCCACTCTTTCTATACCTTCAGTAATTTCTCCACATATCTCTCTACTGCAGGTAACTCCACGTGCAAACTGACAAGAGATGCATTAAAAATATTTTAAGCTACTGTGAGGGATATACAGGTGAGTGCTCACACTTTAAATCACATGGGGGAAAGCGGGTCGGCAATTTCTGACGTACATGATGGCAATACAACACGTCTGACCTTTTTCTATCACTGACTGTCCCTGTAATGTGCAATGCAGGCTGATCAAATCCAGTAACCACCTGTTCCACCTATGTCTGTCAAAAACTGGGACCTGCCATCTCTTCACAATTAACAGTTTAAGCAGATGACTGTATACCCTTCACTGCCAACAGGTTGCCTCACTCAGTACACACACAATTGATGGCTGAGTTATATTTCGTAAATGATTCAATACACACTCCAAAACCCACCACATTATTCTTCACAAACTGACTGTACAGTCATTTTTTTTTTTTTTTAAGATGAATTCATAACAATTTAGATAATAGAAAGTCTTTTCTGTCCACCAACAAAACCCCATCTTATCTGATTATCTCTTACGTCCCTATCATTTACTACCTTTGCTTCTCTGATACAGCAATAATTTTCTGTTAGAAGTAAAAATATAAATAAATGTATTTAAATATCTCAACACTGACCTGTGATTAAAAGTAGAGTACAGTTTACAATTTAATTTTAAAAACTAATATATCAGTAGGATAAAGGTTTATGATGACTGATGATGATGATGATAAAAAATGATGATGAGTAAAACAAGGACTCTATAACTTTGGTAACTAAACAGTACAATTAAGTGAGCAAGAAAACAACTGTTAAAATGTCCTAGAAATGTCCCCCAAAATATCACTAAAATTCCCAAAATGTCCCCAAACACACAAGCCCATGAGTATGGCTAAAACTCTGCTGCAACACAAAACTTGTCTCTAAAATTACTGAATAAATCTGTTACTACTCTACACATAAAAACTACTTCCTATAAAGAAGAAAGAAACCTGTACTTTACAAAGGAAAAATCATCCAATATATTACCAATATGTGACAATGTGAGATAAATTTTACCTGGTCGTGGCGTGGTGGTATGCTGCCTGGCTCTCACCTAAGAGTCCCGGGTTCAGTTCCCGGCATATTGGTAATAGATACGTCCTATAAATCTTACTATGCACAAAGTACAAAATTTATCTTACATCCCGTCTCACCACCACCACCTTTACTACATGAATTCATTGTTACAGTAAAGGCCGAGTCTGGGTGGCACAGGGGACGCCTTAACATCTCGTCCTCAGTGATTCACTTTGCATTTTATATATTCACATTCTCTTATGTTATTTTTGTCATTCCAATATTGATACAATTTGCATCAATAATGTACAAGGGGAAAGTGTAATGTGCAGAACGAATCACCCCACAAAAGGTGTTAGGATATCTTCACACTCACTTCCAATATTTCCTTGATATAAAGGGTGCCCTCTGTGATTCTTGAGATCCTTCAGCAGGTTATTTGAAGCTCATTATTCTACTATTTTGGGCAAATTATTCTCAACTGCTACATAGCAGGTGGGGGCGCTCACCATCCACTCACTCAATGTAGTGCGCTCTCGGGTGGCTGCCCTTTCCTTTCATCCTTCCTTCTTTCCTCCAAACTGCTTCCATGTGTTGGCCTTGGTCACTTCATGGCATCTCTCCATGTTGCTGGATCTCTGGCAGCCTCCCAATTCAGTCCCTTATCCCTGAGGTCGCACTCTACGACCTCGTCTCAGGTCTTCATTCTGCCTCTCACAACTCCACCCCTGATGTTCACATTTCTCACTTTCCTCACCCAACTGTCATTCTTCATCCACTCAACACGCCCAAACCATCTCAATCTGGTGCTAGAACAGCCTTCTGAAGCTTCTCCAAAATCTCACAGAACACCTTGTATAAGCAGAAATCTTCATCATAGATGAATTAAAAACTTGAAAATTACCCATGCAATATTACATGGCAGGCAGTGAAACAGCAAGTACCATAACAGTCTCAGGACTCAGGTGTCTGGGCATAATCTCAACCATAGGGCACTCAGGTACAGTATTATCACAAGCAAGTCTGCTGACAATCCCCTGCTAACATCGCATCCTTCGACTTTACTGTATTTCGTCAAGCATCAAAGTACCCTTCCTTTTCTTTTGCTGTGTGCTTCATACTGGTATCACTTTAAGTATTTCATGTAACATCCTCAATTTCCAAAGACAACAGAGAAGTGTCATTGAACTTCTGACTGCAATAGTACTGTACAGACAATGGTCAGTGATATGTTCTAAAACATAACAACTTTTGCTATGTAAGGGCTACTGGGAATCATCTTTTTGATGATGATGACAAAGGAAGTTTAACTGGTTGTTTTTTCTGAACATACTGTGAACCTAGCAGCCAAAAGGCACATCAAACAAGTAATATGCAACAAGGATTTACTACACTGTATAAAGGTACAGTTGAGGAAACTGCCAAGAAGAATGCCATGGTCGAAGCATAATGTCAGTGATGGGTACATGTATGGTCTGCCTAAAGAGAGCTATCCTGCCAAGAAAACAACACACTGAAGTACATTTACAGCCATAGTCTTAAACTGTGGGCAGGCGTTCACCTTCCCCTATCCATATCTTTTGGCAAACCTGACACACGAAAGGGAGAGCGTTCCCTGGTGAAGAGGAGAGTATTACCCCAGCATACTACTGGAATCTGCGGGGAGTCTCATAGCACCCCTTTGCATGCCCCTTTGTCATATTATAGCAGCCTTGTGCAAAGAAAACTGTAGAATTTGAAGGACCCCATGATGTGGGTGACGGGTATTTTAATTTAATGATAAAAACATCGTGTAAAGAAAATATATGCATTTAATATTTTTATCTTTTTAAAAGACTTCACCATTTCTCCGGAGATGGTTAATTTACGATGAGACGAAAACAAAGATGAGATACTCAGTCCACTTCCATTTTATTTTTCAGTATTTCTGCCAAGCTGTTTATCAGATATGGTGCATGATACTTTTATAAATAGTTTAATTAGTTCATGAAATGCTTCCTAAAGTAAAGAATGGCCGAGTACTACCTAAACAGATGAATCGTGCACAGCCAGTTAGTTTGAATTACAAAGTCACATGTCTGCATTCAGTAAACTTTTACAAGTCTGTACTGGTTTGTTTGGGCTTAGCAGTATACTCTTCTGGTGTATTTTGGTTTGATCTGAATGAATTTGACCTTTATTTTTGGTACTCGTGATCGGTTTTCAAATTAACCCCCCCTCCCAAGTGTCTTGGGGAACTGGTGGGTTTTCGGGGTTCTGGGTGGCAATAATAGCAAAAACAAGCACTTGGAGCAGAAATATAATCCAAATCAGTGTGACCATCCAAGGCATATTTGTAGGGTTATAACAGACCATATGAACCACTTTGAAGCTATGTCTGTCACCGAATTTTCCCCATGGTAGCCTACAAGTATGGTATACATACTCATACAGAGTATTCAAGAACAAATGCCAGTCTTTAATAATAAAATAGGTAAGAATTGCTAACATTAAGAGATTATATTGTATATGAACTTTAGAAACTGTCATTTTCTTTTCAATATTTTAAATTTAAAATTAATCAGTGTTACCAACTGTTTGCCGCGCCTACCCACACGAAGGGGTGTCTCACCCCTTCAAGATTACCACTTACGTTGAAGGTGTGAGCTTCCACTTCGAGCGGGGTGCGGGAAAAGTGATCCCTGCCCTCAGTTTCAAGACTACAGGAATTAGTCTCCATTAGAGAAAACCTTCTTTTTAATGTTAATTTTGCTACAAAGTCCAATGAAAATTACAGGTTCATTAATATTTATAAAGATCATCAGCCAGCTTCTCTCAATTTACAAAATTGGTTAAGTTGTAGGGAGAAAGTTGAGGTGTCTTCTACCACATCTCTGACTTATATCTGTGAACTGCCTTACAAGACCAATGCAATGAAAGATGCTACTGAGATGCGCAGGGTTGGTGTTTGGTGCGGCGATGCTTGTATAGTTTAACATATCCCTCTACCAGGCCACGCATCTTCTCACTCTCAATGATGTCACCACATTCTGCTGACACAACCTGTGCCATTTATAACAGTGGAGAGAGAGAAAAAAATTAGTCACATCTGAGAGTAATCTTCCATCTATCTATCTATTGCCAGACGCCATAATCCCGTAAGGGGTGGTCATTTGACTTTGAGTTATTTGTTTTACGGGGAGGGGCACTAACCCTCCACCAACCCACTTGTTGACACATAGGGAGCACGTATGGTTTGGTTATATGGTTACCACCCAGCGTTGTAAATGGTTTCTTGGCTTACAGGAAACCATTTGGCTTGTCACTCAGTGTAAAGCCACCTGTAAAGGAAAGAAAAGAAAGAAGTGACAGGAAAGATGGGAGAAACAAGAAGAGAGGAGGCCAGGCACAGAAAAAGTGTGATAAAGGCTAAGGATGAAGTAGGCAGCACTACATCAAGTGAGTGGATGATGGTCGCCACCATCTACCACTAATCTTCTATCATAAAGGAATAATTAGACTTCAATTCAGTGACATTTTTTTCTTAGCATATTCTTGCTACCCCCACACAATTACATAAGAACTTGTGAAAATAGACCCACTTATACTGGATTTCACATATAATGAACCCACTGACTCACCAGACAACTTTTATTATATACTAAACCAAGATTTGTACAGCAACTTGCGAAATACCAAAACCAGGCCTGAAATCTCCTCTTCTTTTCATTACTATCCATTAAAATGAGGGCCAACATCAGTTCTACATTGCTTACTGATCTATTACACATCAAGGAACTCTGATTTATTGATATCTTTTCAGATACACTCTATACCAACCCTAGGTCCAGTAAAGAGGGTTCCTATAAGACAAATTATACAGCATAACGAACTATTGAATATACCATCTACCTTTACCCCAATTACTCCATTATAATGAGGTCTCACTGTACAGTCAATCTGGGAACAACCTCTTGTACTGCAGGTTTTAAGGCCGGCTGTATCTATCCTCTATCTGAAGTGTCTCTCCTGTGCCTAATAAAATAATGTAAGAGTGGCAAGCCTTTAAAAAAAAAAAAATAAAAAATAAAAAATAATAAAAATGAAGAGGCTACGATACTCCTCCCTAATGTGCCATTCAAAGCTCAGTACTGAACACAGCTTACTGCAGCACCAAGCCATCACAAGCACTGATAATGGCTACAAAAGTGGGTGCAAATTAGTAATGATAACAAATGTGAATTATCATAATTATTGGTGACAGAGCATTTTAATATCTAATGAAAATGCCAGATGGAGGATGCCCATGACATCCTTATATGGCAACAGAGCTAAGTCCTCAGTATATGCAGCCAATTTTATGCAATTAAGTACACAGTAAATTATCAAAAGATTGCCAGTCAAAATTCCACTGCTACCTATACAGCTGATTTACCAATTTAAATTAATTTATTGTTCTAGCTGCATGAAAAAGTTATCCTGTTCTGGGCCACATTCCTGACATAAAATGAGGACTTTTCTATTCTGTACCCTCACTCAGTTACCCCTCATCCTCTTCCTTCTCTGTCACCAATAAACATTACAGTCCTACTCTTTTCTCACACACCAAAATACTCTGCTTATCTAACAGTACCCCCACTCTCCCATACAAGTACTTCTTTTTTTTATCCTACCCATATTCAATCTGTGACTGTATATACAGGACTCACACACTCTTAACATATATCATTATCTGTTCATCAATACGACAATTCACTCCTAGAGCTCTTTTTTCCACTGCTGGTTCTCATAAATTCCTTTTTGCCAATGCCATCCAGCCTGCTTATGTCTACAGCCTGTAACCTAGAAAGTCCCTTGTCATTCACTGTTGAGGACTCACACAAAAACTAGGAGAAAACATGCCAAACTAACCATCCTGACATTCACAATAAATGCAAAGTAGAACTGGGAGTAAAGCTTTATAATATATAGCTATGGGTGGATACCAGTACTACTTCTTGCTCATTATATCAGGTATACATATAAGAGGGAACTTAAACTATCTATCTATCTATATATCTATTGCCAGACGCCTCAATCCCGTTTGGGGTGGCGACAAACAAATCGCCTCCAAGTCACCCTGTCCCCTGCCATTTCACTGCCCTGCTCCCAACTCACACTCCCCTCTCTCATATACCTCTCCACCCCATCCCTCCATCTCATCCTCATCCTCCCCCTCCCTCTTCCCCCCTCCACCTCACTCACATACACTCTCTTCGTCAGTCTTTCACCCTCCATCCTCTCCACATGGCCAAACCACCTCAGTGTGTTCCTCATAACGCTTCCTATCACATCCACATCCACACCACAACACTCCTCTATATCCTCATTCGTCAGTCTGTCTCTCCATGTGACTCCACAGGTTCCTCTTCAATAACTCATTTCCACTGCTCTCACCCTTGACTTGTGTCCTTCCAACAACGTCCAAGCTTCACTTCCATACGTTAGAGTTGGTATCACAATACTGTCATGTAGTAACTTTTTCACTTCCATGCTCACTTCCCTATTTCTTATCACTGCTTTCAAAGAACCAGCAACCTTTCTTCCCTGCTGTACCCTTTCAAGCACTTCACCCTCCACACTACCCAAGTACTTAAACGTACTCACATTTTCCAATTCCTCACCATCCAACCTCGCTGTACATTCACTGACTTCATCTATTTCAAAGACCATCACTTTACTCTTCCCTACATTCACCTTTAGATTCCGTTTCTTACACACTCTCTCAAACTCATCCACCAAGCCTTGCAGCTTCCCTTCGTCTTCACTCAACAACACAGTATCATCTGCAAACAACAGTACAGGGAGTTTCCAGACACTATCCTCTCTCACCAGGGCCACTCCAACATCCACTACCCTACCTTGTACCTCTTTTATTATCCCATCCATGTACAGATTGAACAACCATGGAGACATGACACATCCCTGTTTCAACCCAACTTTCAAAGAGAAAAATTCACTTAGTTCAGCATCCACACACACTGCAGCCTTAGCACCATCATACATACTCTTCACAGCATTCAACAACTTCCCATCTACTCCATATATTCTTAACACTTTCCACAATCAATATGGTAAAATATGTATGCAGGTGCTGGCTAAACTATATGAGCACATATCATTTCAATCCACTGATAAGGTGAGTTAGGATCGAAACAGTGGAAAACAACTTGAAACAATGTAAGAACAGAAGTTACAATCTAGTAACCATTATATCTGTTGGTTTTATTCACCTACATCATACAAAACTAATTTCCACATCTATCCTGATTTATAAGATAGGCTAAGGAATACATTTTTTTTTTAATGATATGAAGCTATATACTGAATACTATACATTGAAATAATTTGATAATGGCAAGTACAATACCCAAACTTTCGTACCAAGCATTCAGAATTAATCAAAACAGCTTTCAACCCTTCACCTGCTTGGGGTTTCCCCTCTACTGGCTAAAATCCTGAGGTGATTGTCAAAAAATTTCATAAATTGCCGCACTCTTCATTTACAAGTTAAATGAGACAGCTTTCATCCAATTAATTATTTAGGGATTCCCTCTCCTGACTTTAACATCTACCAGCAGCAAAAAAAGAAATATGATGTGTAATCACAGTCTTAAACCCTCAATGGCCATGGGTTCAGAAATTTCTGGACTCCCCTGGCCAGCTCCAGGACCATTGTTTCAATGTTTTAAAATCAATTTCTTTTTCTGTCTTATGTGAAGGAAATCGTTTGGTGCACCTGGCAATGTGTATTTTTAGCTTCTTAAACCCATCTTGTGATTTCCTATGATTCATGGAAGATATAATAAAACTCACTGTGCATGTGTCATGAGCATGTAAATGAATGGGCGAAAACATACAAGAAAATGTGACTGCCTGATTGCCTGGAATGGTAGGGTAGGGTCAGGTAAACATACCAGTGCCCTTCATTCCTCTCCCATAACTGTTCGCATCGCTCAACGCTGGCAGCCATTGAGAGGTTAAATCTCAACATGACTTATTAACTACTGCACAGTGTTTGCAAACTTTACCATTCTGACTTTGCACAGAATGGCAACCAATGAGAGTTTTTAGCAGTATTATGGTGAATGGATGGAGAATGACGATTGGGTGCAGAAGGTAACAAGTGTGAATGCTAGGGGTAGGGTTGCGAAACGCAAACCAACAAAGAACTGGGACGACGTCACAGAGTGTGACCTTTGGAATAAAGAACTGAATAGCAAGGCTGCCAGAGATCAAGCAGCAAGGAGAGAAAGATTAATCAAGATAGTAATGCTCCTCTTAGAATGGCTCCTCTTCTAAGAGCTAGCATAGGAGAGGTCATAACAGAAGATGAGTTACTAATATTTCTGAATCTAGCTAAGTTAAATTCTTCGGTTACAGAATAGAAAATTAAACGAAAGGTGTAACATACTGTTAATATGGTTGCAAAGATATAAAGAAATAAAATTACAGTGTTAATTCATCTTATAAAAGCAACTTCTAAGATAAGATCTTCTGAATAAAATCCTGCTAAAAAGGGGGTTCCACATAATGGCAGGTTTGTGCGGCTTATGCATATGCAAGTTAATGGTATAGGAGTTACAAATCTTCCTATGAGTCAAATATCTTGGTATTGTTTTACATAATGAATTATATCCTAAGCACATATAAATAAAAGAGCTCTGAATAATGTGTGGGTCAGAAAATGGAAAAATGCAAGGTCTTTCAATCCTCGAGACAAAATCCTTAGCATTACTCCTGATGCACGCAAGCCATTATAAACGATACTAATGATACGACTATGAGCATCTAACAGTAGGCAAAACAGAAATATGATGTGCAACCAGTCTCAAGTGTGAACGTGACTTACTTGAACAGTCACACTGACAATACAGTACTGCACTTACTGGTAGAAAGTTTGCAAATTTTACAATTCTAACTTCCTTAAGTGCAATAACCAGTATGAGCTTTTCAGTACAGTACTGTACTATGTCTTACCTTAGTGACACACTTTGCCACTATTTCCTTGTACTCCTCTCTGGCAATAGTCTTGTCTCGATAGTAGGGATCCAGCCAATGTTTTACTTCAGTCACCACCTTGGCCTCCAGCACTGCTTTCATTTGCTGCTGCTGGTTCTGGTGAAATGACAAGAAGCACAGGACTGTATAGTTACTTTATACAGGTATGGTGTTGTTCATCATCATCATCGTCATCATCATCATCGTCATCCTGCACGTATTTCCCATTAGCATATAAGGTAGGTATAATACACAACCAGAAATAGGAAAGCATAAAGAGGAGAAACAATCATAATGAGTGCCCAGTGAAATGGATCACACAAACATTCTGCTATACACTGAAGCCTGCTTTCTGTATTTAGTACAGAATACAAACTGATTACTGTACCTGCAAACAAAACAGAGAATGTGAAAAATACGGGAAAAGTATGCACATCTCAGGACATCCTCCCCAAAGTAGGGGCTAACACTACTTAAAGCCTTGACTTTCCCAAACTTACTGAACCACCCATTGTATCACACTTACAGCCAAGGATGATTTTGTGGTGCTGGGTGTGCAAGGCAGTGCTGAGGAACAACCTGCAAGAGAAACTGAAGCTGGTTGTCATTCCTCATGTGCGTGCCGTTGTACAGTGCTCCTGCAGCAATGAAACTCCTCACGCAGTATGATCATTCATGACAGAGAAGCGTCTGATTTTCTCTTGCTCCTCCAGATATATTTCATTTTCACTCAGAGTATGATGGGCTTTAATGTAGGAATTCCAGTGGAATCAGCAGTTCTTATAGAGCTTCTCTGACCTGACTGTTTTGAGATGTTGTTGGTCAACCCCAGTCTGTCTGGCTGAGTAGACCTATCAACCACAGGCAAGCAACTGCCCATGCTGAGCCATCCTTTGCAGTGAACTGATATTCCATGTTCCCTTGTGGCTGATGGCAGCTGGCAACAGCATGGTGTAATGATAAGTGTAGAGGTTTGGCTCCTGGATGGACACTGGATTCGTGTCTCCATCCAGGTTCCACTTCACCCCATAATTGGTTATAAGGTTACTATGGTTTATTTGGTTACAGGAAACCATTAAGCTTGTCACTCAGTGTAGAGCAAACTGAAGTCAAAAGAAAAGTAGTAGCCAGTGACGGGATGGAAAGGGAGACGTAGGAAGAGAGGAGGCCAGACACAGTGATAAAATGAGAAAAAGGAAGGAAGAAGTAGGCAGCACCACTCATCCATCATGTGAGTGGATGATGGTCGTCACCACCTACCACCAGGTTGTGAGATGTAGCCCTTGTATCCACATTTGACCTTCTGGGAACATCAGGATCCCTTTTTCTGTCTCCTCCATGCTTATACCATCAGCCCCTTAGTTCCAGAGAAACCAAATCATCAACAGCAGCCAACGAGATGCGGTCCTCTGACAGATACCAGAGCTGGCCTAGAGTCTGCTGGTTGCTGCTCTGAATATCTGCTTCTGATGACATGATCAGAGACTTTCCAACAGCCTGAGGTCATTTTGGGGTGCCACCACTGCAACTGGAGCGTCATCCTGGCCTGAAGATACAAACTCATAGTGAAGAAGCTGACATCTCTCAGGCAACCAATTTCTTTTGCAGATATGATCCTGAAGAAGTGTTCTCTTAATACAAATATTTTGATCATACAAATGCATAATTGTAGTAGCCATCAAAAATGTACCAAAACACCTTGGCATGTATTCTACCAGTCCACCTGGTTCATTCCAAAACCTATTCTCTGCCAAATACCTGTCATCACATAGTTTTTTTTTTTTTTTGTTTTTTTTTATGCGAGGAAGAAGGAACCAAAGGCCATGAGCCCGCAGTAACAGTTCCCTCCAAGAGAAAAACAAAATACAATAGAGAGCCAAATTCAAGATCCGATCATTTTGAGATGCCTGGACACACTGCGTTTGAAAGACTGGAGATCATAGGCAGGAGGAAATACAGACAGAGGGAGACAGTTCCAGAGCTGACCTGTTGCATGAATGAAAGACTGGGAGTAACGGTTAACTCTTGCATTAGAGAGTTGGACAGAAAAGGGATGAGAGTTTGCTGCCAGACGGGTGCTACGCGCCCGTCGTAGAGGTGGAGGAATGCAAGCAGACAGTTCAAAGGAGCAGTGACCATTAAAGTAGCGATAGAAAAGAGATAAAGATGCAACAGTGCGGCGAAAAGTCAGAGGTTGAAGGGAGTCAGTAAGAGGAGGAGAGTTAATGAGACGAAAAGCCTTTGACTCCACCCTATTGAGAAGAGCTGTATGTGGGGAGCCTCCCCACACATGAGAGTTGTACTCCACACAGGGGCGGATAAAACCCCTGTATAGAGTCAACAATTGTGCAGGGGTAAAGAAAGAGCAGAGTCGGCTTAGCACACCCAATCTCTTGGAAGCAGATTTTACAAGAGATGTAATATGATCTTTCCAAGATAAGTCCCGAGTAAATGAAACCCCAAGCATGTTCAAGGATGATGCAGGATTAATCTGAATATTATTAAACATCAGTGGGTATACCTGTGGAAGATATTGTCGGGTTGATAGGTGTAAGAACTGAGTCTTAGAAGCATTAAAGACAACCATATTATTTGTACCCCAGTCAGAGATATGAGCCAAGTCAGACATTAGGTGTGCCATAGCCTCATCCCTTGTTTCTTGAAGTAACTGTTGAGATGGGCGTTGCGGGAACCGAATGGAAAGGTGAAGGGTGGAGTCATCAGCGTATGAGTGGATAGGGTTAGATGTACAGCTTAGAAGATCATTGATGAATAAAAGGAAGAGAGTTGGTGATAGGACAGAGCCCTGAGGAACACCACTGTTGATAGATCTAGGAGAAGAACAATGGCCGTCTACGACAGCAGCTATAGAACGACCAGAAAGGAAGCTAGCGATGAAGGTACAGATAGAAGGATAGAAACCGTAGGAGGGCAGTTTGGAAATTAAAGATTTATGCCAGACTCGATCGAAAGCCTTTGAGATGTCAAGTGCAATGGCAAAGCTTTCGCCAAAGTCCCGAAAGGAGGATGACCAGGAGTCTGAAAGGTAGGTGAGAAGATCGCCAGTGGAGCGTCCCTGATGGAACCCATACTGACGATCGGAAAGAAGGTTGTGATAGGAAAGATGCCTTAAAATTTTTTTATTAAGAATTGACTCGAAAACTTTTGAAATACAGAACGTTAAAGCAATTGGACGATAGTTGGAGGGTTGGGAGTGGTCACCCTTCTTTGGGACTGGCTGAATGAGAGCAAACTTCCAGCAAGAAGGAAAGGTACAAGTTGACAGACAAAGGCGAAATAGTTTGCCTAGGCAGGGTGTAAGCGCAGAAGCACAGTTTTTGAGAACAACAGGAGGGACCCCATCAGGCCCATATGCCTTGTTAGTACTGAGGCCAGTAATGGCAGAAAATACATCAACTGAAGAAATTTTAATGTCAGCCATGAGGAAGTCAGAGGGGGGAAGTGATGGAGGAACAGCACCGGAATCATCTAAGGTGGAATTGGAGGAGAAAGTCTGTGCGAAGAGATCTGCTTTATCAGTAGAAGAAATAGCTACAGAACCATCAGAGTAGAAAAGAGGAGGGAAGGATGATGAGGTAAAGTTGTTAGAAAGATTTTTGGCAAGGTGCCAGAAGGAGCGGGAAGAATTCGAGTTGGAGAGTTGAGAGCATTTAGTATGGATGAAATTATTTTTAGTAGAGCGAAGAACAGACTTAGCACGATTCCGGGCAGAAACGTAAAGATTATGTGATTCAGGGGTGGGTTGGCTCCGGTACCTTTTGTAGGCCTTCTCCTTGTTGCGGACAGCATTAGAACAAGCGTGATTAAACCAAGGCTTTCTTGCGTTAGTCAAAGGATATGAGAAAGGAATGTATGCTTCCATGCCCGAGAGAATAACCTCCGTAATGCGCAAGGCACACTCAGATGGCTCACGGCCATGGAAGCAATAATCATTCCAGGGAAAATCAAAGAAGTACTGCCTGAGGGCCTCCCAGTCCGCAGCTCCAAAATGCCAGAGACGACGTTTCCCTGGAGGGTCCGCAGGCCGTACTGGAGCGATAGGACAGGTTAAGGTAATAAGGTTGTGATCGGAGGAGCCCAACGGAGAGAAAAGATTAACAGAGTAAGCAGAAGGATTAGTTGTGAGGAAGAGGTCAAGTATGTTGGAGCTCTCTCCAAGGCGGTCAGGGATACGGGTAGGGTGCTGTACAAGCTGCTCTAGGTCATTAAGGATAGAAAAGATGTAGGCTTGTTCACCAGGTGGATCCGTGAAAGGAGAGGAGAGCCAAAGGTGGTGGTGAACATTGAAATCTCCAAGAATGGAGATTTCAGAGAAAGGAGAAATGGACAGAATGTGTTCCATCGTAGAAGTAAGATAGTCGAAGAATTTTTGATAGTCAGTAGAATTAGGGGATAAGTAAACAGCACAGATATATTTAGTCAGAGAATGACAGGAAAGCCGAAGCCAGAGAGTGGAGAATTCAGAAGAATCAAGTTCAGGAACACGAGAGCAAGATAAGTCGTTGCGTATGTATACACAACAGCCACCTTTGGCTTTGAAATGAGTATAGAGAAAGTAGGAGGATACAGAAAAGGGTTTGCTGTCAGTTGCCTCAGACAGCTGAGTCTCCGTTAGAAAAAGAAGGTGAGGTTTAGAGGAGGAGAGGTGGTGCTCAACAGAGCGAAAGTTAGATGAAAGGCCGCGAATGTTGCAGAAATGAAGAAGAAGAGAGTCAGACAGTGGTTCCAGGCACCTCGAGTCGTCACCGGGAGAGGGGCAGATGGCGGAGGCATTTATGGTCCCCCCCCCTGGGGACTCCGAGGCTGGGTGAATTGACGCCATTTTGGTAAATTTTGAATAAGACGTGTAGTGTGTACTGTGCATGTAGTTTGGTGAAGATAGATAGAGAAATTTGTACTGGAGAGCATGCTGGCCTACTCTCTGTGTAACTGAGACACTGAAAAAGTTCAGCAAAGGGGGATGGTCAGGAACTAGTCCTGAGGGCTGATGAAACGGGAGCTCCAGCACTCCCTGTCATCAGCTTTCCATCCACCTCGGGAGTACTGCCCTGCTCGACTGGTGCTACAGTCTATACAATAATATGCAATTTTCACAACCACCTTGCACTTCATACATTTAAACTTCATATACAGGTACAGTACAATAGCCTTTCTACCATGTATCATTCATCAACAAACCAACAAACCAAGTTCTTCTTTACCCTGTCCATGGGGGCACATTCCTCACCTTGTACAGTATATGGCAAATCTCCATTTATCAGCTTCCCTCCCTCTCGCATCTGTCTTGCACAGTGCCATTACATCTTACCTTCTTTCTTTAATCCATGGCATGTCACTTACCTCATATGAGTAGGATTTTAACAACACACCAAAAACTTTCTCGTAGGAGCAGCATCATGCAATTATTACGTGATATTAGGTTACCCATTACCTCTCATCCCACTCTCAAGGTTATGCCCAAAGCCAAACAGTAGCTACTAAGAACCACATGCATGTACTTGCTGATCCCTTTACCACAGACTTAGCAACCAAGGAAGGCTCACACTTGTCTAGCAAAAACAGTTCTTGATGCTAAAATTGAAAGCAAGGTGGAGAGTGGCTAGAGAAAGATGGACAAATGTGAAATAAATTATCAAAAATAGGATGTCACGCTCAAGTTAAAGCTTCTTAGACCAACCGGCAACCCACTCCGGCTTTAACAGGATTGAATCCCACTAGAACAGTTGTCAGAGTCCTGCCAACTGGGAAATTACTGACCACAATGACTTCATAACTATGATGGGATGAGCAAAAATATTTCAAGAGTAGGTGTGCCATACGATTTCCAAGATGATGAGGTACAGCTGAAGTTGTCTTGGGATGGTCACTGTGATGGTCATACTTCTGTGCCCCATGGGTTGAACACCTTCACTACTTTTGATTTTTCTATTAATCTTTCACACAACTAAAATTTCACGAGCCAGACACGCCCACCTAATTTCCATGGGCTTTAAGCAGGCCCAGAGCCCTCATAAGGCTTATTTCACTTTTGTTCCTTGTCTTCGTGTGTGTGTGTGTTTTTTATGAGGTGAGAGGGCATTTTCAATCCACATCATTCCCTCCCTTTTATTAGTCTTTGTAGCACAGGGAACATGAGGTTATTCTTTCTTCCCCAACACCAGGTTTACCCTACTAACTTCCAGAGCAACATTACAAAATAATTAAATACAGTACAGTATTACAGTAAACACTCAATTATCCATCGTCGCAATATCCGTCTCAGTGCAATATCCAGCACTGCTGGCATGGTTCTATTAAAGCAATATCTGGTGAAATAATGCAATATCCAGTGCTGAAATGGGATGTAACTGGTGGTCCTATACAGTATCTGGCACTGAGGCTTCTCAACCAGCTCATAAACGGTAGGCAACTGGTGCTGTATTACTGTATCATCACTTTATTGTATTTTATGCTTAATCTTTATCTTTTACTTGTGGGAAAGTTTCTAAGAGCGGGCCGAGATGGATAGCTACGTAATATCTGTCTTGACACCGAATCTGAGCCGAGGGGGGGGGGGGAGTACCATGTAATATCTGGCATTTCACGTTATTCGGCGTTGGCCTTGGCTGAATTATGCTGGAAAGTTTACTGCACTGTTTAAAGTGTGTGTGTGTGTGTGTGTGTGTGTGTGTGTGTGTGTGTGTGTGTGTGTGTGTGTGTGTGTGTGTGTGTGTGTGTGTGTGTGTGTGTGTGTGTGTGTGTGTGTGTGTGTGTGTGTGTGTGTGTGTGTGTGTGTGTGTGTGTGTGTGTGTGTGTGTGTGTGTGTGTGTGTGTGTGTGTGTGTGTGTGTGTGTGTGTGTGTGTGTGTGTGTGTGTGTGTGTGTGTGTGTGTGTGTGTGTGTGTGTGTGTGTGTGTGTGTGTGTGTGTGTGTGTGTGTGTGTGTGTGTGTGTGTGTGTGTGTGTGTGTGTGTGTGTGTGTGTGTGTGTGTGTGTGTGTGTGTGTGTGTGTGTGTGTGTGTGTGTGTGTGTGTGTGTGTGTGTGTGTGTGTGTGTGTGTGTGTGTGTGTGTGTGTGTGTGTGTGTGTGTGTGTGTGTGTGTGTGTGTGTGTGTGTGTGTGTGTGTGTGTGTGTGTGTGTGTGTGTGTGTGTGTGTGTGTGTGTGTGTGTGTGTGTGTGTGTGTGTGTGTGTGTGTGTGTGTGTGTGTGTGTGTGTGTGTGTGTGTGTGTGTGTGTGTGTGTGTGTGTGTGTGTGTGTGTGTGTGTGTGTGTGTGTGTGTGTGTGTGTGTGTGTGTGTGTGTGTGTGTGTGTGTGTGTGTGTGTGTGTGTGTGTGTGTGTGTGTGTGTGTGTGTGTGTGTGTGTGTGTGTGTGTGTGTGTGTGTGTGTGTGTGTGTGTGTGTGTGTGTGTGTGTGTGTGTGTGTGTGTGTGTGTGTGTGTGTGGAATATCAGCCAGAACTTGAGTTAGTGTGTTTGTATCAGCTCAACTTAACAGTTGAATATTTGCTTGTCCAGTTACCTCACTCTTAACCACTCTTCACCCTCACATAGCACTCCCAGGTAACTAAAACAATAAATGCCTTCCCTCTCTACCACTCACTGCATATCACCTCACCAAACACTTGACAACATGACAGTCACTGTTACCTATACTATAACAAAGCATATCACATTCAACTGACCCTGCTCCCCTCCATGATGAATTAATTACACTAAGAATTTATTTTATCAAGTTATATCACACAAAAATTGTAACAAATAACAACAGCTAAGACTTTAAAGCTTACACAGCAAATAATAAATGGCCATAATAATAATAATAGTAATAATAATGATAATAATAATAATTTGTGGTAGGTGGGGGCACTCACCATCCACTCACTCAATGTAGTGCTGCTCTCGGGTGTCTGCCCTTTCCTCTCCTCTCTCCATTCCTTCCTTCCTCTTCTGTCTTTCTTTACTTCATTCTTCCTCGTCCTTCTGCCTACGGGTGACTTTACACTCCCTCTTTTGTCTTTCTTTCTTTCATTCTTTCCTCTTCCTGCTGCCTATTGGTGACTTTACATTGAGTGACAAGCCTAATGGTTTCCTGTACACCAGGAAACCATTTACTATGCTGGGTGGTAACCATATAACCAAATTATGGTGCCTGGTGGTTTAGTGTGTAATTACAACACTCCAATCGGACTGAGCCGGTGAAGGTTTATATCCAAGGGATGGTTGGGGTTATTGCTCACGTAATGCCACTCAGGGATGAGTGAGGCTGGTCACTCTCATCTTAAATGTCAGGACCAAATTGCCTAGCCCCAGGCTTCTATGCTCCTCATTGGGCAACGTAGAATTGGATGATGGATGGATGGATAATAATAATAATTAACAATAGTATCTATCTCTCCATAGTCATATGCCATAATCCTGTACGGGTTAGCCATCTGTCTTAGAGTTAGCTGTTTTACAAGGAGGGGCACTAACCCTCCATCAACCCACTTGCTGACATGTAGGGAACACGCAGGGTACACATATGGATTGGTTATATGGTTACCACCTAATGCTGCAAGTGGTTTCCTGGCTTACATGAATCCATTTGGCTTGTCACTCAATGTAAAGCCACCTGAAAAGGAAAGAGGAGTAAAAAAAAGTGACAGGAAAGATGGGAGAAATTTAAAGAGAAGAGTACAGACACAGAAAATGAATGATAAAGGTGAAGAAGTAGGCAGCACTACATCAGGTGAGTGGCTGATGGTGAGAAATAGGAAGATAGGAGGGCAGACAGAAAATGAATGATAAAGATGAAGGAAGAAGTAAGCAGCATTACATCAAGTGAGTGGATGATGGTAACCACCACATATCATAAAGTAATTTTTGAAACTAAATAATGGAAAGCTGTGTTTACTACATACTGATCAATACTGTATGACACACAGTTAAAGTTAGTAAATTATTATTATTGTTATTATTTATAAAGAAATAACAATAATAATAATAATAATAATTTACAAACTTTAACAGTGTGTCTTAGGGTATCAATCAGTGTGTGGTAAAAATGGCTTCCGTAAAATGTTAAACACTGATATTTTGACTGACCTTAGGGAGTTTGGTGATGGTGTTGTCCTTCCCTCCTTTTCTTCTTTCATCCTTGTTCTTTAAAGCATCTGAGGAAGGAGTTCATTACTTTATACATCAGCAATCTACATGCCTTTATATATGTTCATATGGCCATGTGGAATATGAGATGCAGCAGTGAGAAGAGTCAATGGATGGCAATGATGAATGTGTTAAAGAAAGCTACAGTAGGTACATATAGCACAGGTGATGGGGAGGGAGTTGAGGGACATATGTATAACCAGGCAGTGAAGCTACCTGGTCATATCAGTGCCACCACATGAAGGTGTCCCTTGCCAGCACTGGACAACACAATACTGTAGAGTACTCATGACACTGATTGATCATTATGAACATTCATTTGCATGTGCAATTTATTAATGTATATATAGGCAATTTCATTTAGTATTTGTCTAAACATTTAGAGCTAAGTTTGAATGTCTTCATTACTTTTATGCTACTCTCAAGCAATTATTTGGAACTTTATCAAAAAATTTTCACTAGCTGGCATATGAAAGATGGTACTGGAGGGTTACATGAGCTTCTTTCTCTTCCCTCATTCCTGCATTATCGAGGATGTCTTGATACAATAAACAAAAACTCGGTATTCCACTTTTCTGTTTTCCTAAAGGGAATGCATACACAAGCATGCACACACACACACACACACACACACACACACAACAATATAATTTTAATGGGTGACTTCAATTGTAAAGAGGTGAACTGGGAGGTATGGGACTCAGGAGGCAACGAAGATTCATGTGGCACTATATTACAGCACTAAATATAGCAATGAACAATGTGATGATGCAATGGGTCAAAGAAGACACATGGTTCCGAGGTGAGGACACACCAGCATGACTAGACTTACTGTTAACCAAAGAACCCGATGTAATAGAATCCTTGAAATATCCGAGTCCTATTGGAAAAAGTGATCATGTGGTCACTGATAACAGGGAACGTGGAGCCAAAAGACGAGCTTTATAGGCAGGGAAGATACAACTTTGGGAAAGCACTCTTTACAGGATTGAGAAAATTTTTCGAATATGCAGATTGGAGAAAATTCAGAGAAACAAGAGAGATACAGAGGAAGTGGGATATTTTTCTAGACCTCTATAATTTGGGAGTGGAAAAATTTGTGCCAAGAGTAAGGGGGAAAGAAAACAGAAAAAAGGAGTGGTTTAATTGAAGGTGTATAATAGCAAAAAAAAAAAAAAAGAGAGAGAGAGAGAGAGACACGGCATGGAACAATTGGAGAAAGAGAGGTAAAAACAGAACAAAGGAAGCATGTAAAAGAACTAGAAATGAATATACAAGAATACGTAGAGAGGAAGAAAGGAATTTTGAAAAGGGTATAATAGACAAATGTAAGAATGAACCCAAACCGTTTTATAGATTTATCAATGGCAAACTGAAACAAAAGGAAGGAATCACCAAACTGAAAGTAGAAGGAGAGGTCTATAATGATGCAGCAATGCAAGCAGAAATAATGAACAAAAGTTTCCAATCAGCTTTCAACAATGAAAGTGAGTTTGTGAGAGGGGAGGGTGTGACTAGAAATGTAGCGATGAAAGATATAAAAGTGGAGGTACAGGAATTGTATAAATTACAGGAAACTCAAGATGTAAGGAAAGCCCCTGGACCTGATGGAATCTCTGATTGGACACTGAAGGAATGCAGAAAACAACTGGCGGATAAAATTCACAGCTTAATTGTGTGTTCTCTGGAAGAGGGGAAAGTGCCTCAAGAATGACTGAAGGCAAATGTGGTACCAATTTATAAGGGAGGAAACAGGGAAGAACCCCTGAATTATAGACCAGTGTCCCTAACCAGCATGGTTGCAAAATTGTGCGAGAGAATCCTGAAAGACAGATGGATAAAATATCTGGAAGAGATGAATTGTTTGGCTGAAAGTCAGTTTGGATTCAGAAGTGGAAGGTCATGTGTTTCCAACTTGTTGAGTTTTTACTCAAGAGCGATTGACATGTTACAGGAGAGAGATGGTTGGGTGGATTGTGTGTATTTAGATTCGGAGAAGGCCTTCGACAAGGTACCCCATAAGAGACTAATGTGGAAACTAGAACATATAGGAGGACTGAAGGGGAAACTCCGGGAATGGATGAGAGACTTTTTAAGAGACACACAAATGAGGACAGTAATAAAGGATAGGATGTCTGGATGGAGAGATGTAACAAGTGGAGTTCCTCAAGGCTCAATGTTGGCACCAGTAATGTTCCTGATTTATGTAAATGATATGGTAGATGGAATGAACAGTTATGCAAGTCTGTTTGCTGATGATGTAAAGATCTTGAGGAAGGTAGAGGTTGAGGAGGATTGTAAAATGCTGCAGGAGGATCTGGATAGGATACACGATTGGAGCTGGATGTGGGAAATGAAATTCAATGCAAAGAAATGTAAAATATTGGAAATGGGTAAAAGTACCAAGAGGCCATCACTGAATTATTTGATGGGTAATGAACCAATTATAAAAGTAAGAGAAGAGAAAGATTTGGGAGTGATGGTCCAGGATAGTTTGTCACCTGAAAAACACATTAACAAGGCAGTTAGAGAGACGTATAAACTTTGACTAATATAAGAGTAGCATTTCATCACATGGATGAGGAGATGACGAAAAAATTGATAGTGGCCATGATCCGCCCCAGGCTAGAATAATCAGTGGTAGTGTGGTCCCCACACAAAAAGAAAGATAAAACAAGATTGAGAGAATACAAAGAACAGCAACCAAGATGGTCCCCAGTCTGGCAGATCTGTCATACAGAGAGAGAGGCTGGAAAAGCTGGATTTGCCTTCCTTAGAGGAAAGGAAAAAGAGGGGAGACATGATTGCAGTGTTTAGGACCATGATAGGAGTAGATAAAATTGACAAAGAAGATCTGTTTTTATGGGATAAGAGAGTAACAAGAAGACATCGAATGAAACTGAAGAAGTCAAGCTGCTTGAAGGATATCAAGAAATATAGTTTTCCTTATAAATGTACAGACTTATGGAATAGCCTGGACAAAGAGATCGTCCAGTCTAAAAACTTAAATGAGTTTAAAGCTAAATCTGACTTATTGAGAAACAGAGACGGGACCCCACGAGCGTAGCTCATTTCCTGTATATTACAATTAGGTAAATACACAAACACACACACACACACACACACACACACACAGTTTATGCATATTCTATCCATCACTGTATTGCAATGAAAATAATACACCACAACAGGACTGACATGAAAATGTTTGTTACTCTAATTTTCAACAATGTTTAAAGTCTTTGCTCTAATACTGTAAGAACAACAAGATATAGAAATTTACTGACCTCTTATTTCCAGCTGGTCTCTTGTATTGCCAGAGTGTGGGTTGATACTCTTGCTAGTATCTTGGTCAGAACTAACAGTGATGCTTTCATCTCTCGTCTTTTCTTGATGTATACTTTCACATTTCACCTTCTTCCTCTTAGATGAATTCTTGCTTTGGCTTATCTTCCCTCCTCCTACTTGCCCTCCATCAGTAACATGCATGGAAGCCTTTATGAGGTCTGCTATTTCTTCACTGGCATTAACTGTGTGTGCAATTCTCTTAGGCTTAGCATTAGTTACCCTGATGCACTGATCTGTATCACTGGAACTCTCAATGTCTGCAGTATCACCAAAAATATCCATAACACTCAGGTCACTCACTGCTTTGTGATTTTTCTCTTTTGTTTTTGGAGATTTACTAGCATTATCCGAGTCACTTTCAGGAGGAAAGTATTTCTTAGTCTTCTTTCCAACACAATCAGTCCCTTCTACAGATTGGTTCTCTGTCACTAAATTTCCAGAATAATTTTTCATTTTTTGTGACTTTTTGTAATTCTTGATGATATCCAGAGTATGCTGGAACCAATCTTTCTTTGAATTATCTTTAATGCAGTCTGAAGCTGGTGGGCTGCCTGTATCTTCAGAGTTGGTGGAAATTTTGCTGTCATCCAGGTCTGGCTTGACACTCTTGGATCTGTCTTTGCTTCTTTCTTTCACTGCATCTCTCCCCTTGGTTTTGGTTTTTGCTGACTGATGTGAATCTATTCTATCATCATGGTGGGTATTACACTGTGAGTCTGTGGCCTTAGTGCTCTGAGTGCTTTGATCTGTCTGAACTCTTGGTTTTTCTGGTGCAGCACTTAGCTGACTGTCATTTGGATTCCCATCATGAGACATTAACATCTGAACACCTGTGCTTCCTTCATCAACAGATTTAGTGCCATTTACAGCCTTTGTTACAGGACTCTGTTGTTCTTTGACTTCTGATGACAAAGATGAGCTTGTAGCAACTGGCTGGTCATCCATAAATGGCATATTCCCTTTCAAAGTATTTTTTGAAGTCTTGCCACCATTTTTTGTACTAAATGCTTTCCTAATTTTTGGTGTAACTACCTCATCATCACTGTAATCAGAAACAACACTAAGTCTCATATCTGGAGATTCCTTCATGCAGTTCTCATCACCATCATCATAATCACCAACATCATCATCATCATCATCTCCAAATAAGGTGTTCATGCGCTTTTTACTGCTTCCAACTTTCTTCTCTTTATATGATTTCCTTTCATTCAAATCTTTCTGCACCTCACTCTTGCTGCTCTGAAAATGAAAAGACAGAGCACCATCCTCTTCATCTGATAGTTCATGACTTTTTCTCTTATCTGTTTTTTTCCTACTACCTTGTTTAATATTACTGCTGGTATCCTCCTGTATGCTTGACGTAGATGAATGACTTATAGATTTAAGACTTTCATAGTTAAAGCTTTCTTTCTTGGACCTCTCCCTCAAATTATTCAGGCTGCTGTTTTCTTGGCAGATCATTTCATCAAACTCCTCAGGCCAGTGTGAATCATAGCTCTTGGTTTGCACATGGCTGCTCTTTCTGCTGATCTGTCCATTTCCCCCCTCACGTTTAAGTGTGTCTCCATTACTATTTGAGGTTTCACTGTCATTATCACAGTCCAATAGTTTAGCATGATACTTGGAGGTTTTGCCATTACTGTCAGGCTGAGGACATTCTTCGCTCTCCTGTTTTTCAAAGCACCGGTGAGGAGTACCTAATGACCGAGAACTTGACCTAGACTTTGTACTACTAACCGGTGACCTTGATCTACTCCTATCTGATTTATCATCATATGACCTGTGCCATTTAGAACTTCCTCTCTCTTGCACTACATCACTAATGAGGCGTTTCCTGTCATGGAATTCTTTAGAATCTTGAGATTCAGTACTGCCTCTCTCTGTCTTAGCTCTTGGTTTTCTGGAATCATCGACAGGTCTTCTATAGTCTGCACTGAATCTGTTATGTTCAGACTTAGTTGACTCAGTTCTGCTTCCTGAGGGACTTCTCTGCCTGTTCAATCCTCTATGACCATAACCATCTGACTCTCGATGTCTAAATGATTCCTGGTTATCCTTTTTGTGGCTATTGTGCCCATTATATCTTCTCCTGTTTGGTGAGTTTCTACGATATCCGTCCCTGTCCCTCCAAGAACTGTGTGATGGCAGATTCCGCTGATAGGACAGTCTGGGTGGAGATCTGCGTCTGTCTTCCAAAGGTGACTGGTGGGTAGACTGTTGGCTCTGGTGCTCCCAAGGCCTGTGGGACTCATAACCACCGTACCTAATGTGACTGGGCTGGTGAGGAGGGAAAGAGGAGCCGTACCTTCTGTTTTCTCTGCGGCTATCCCATCTCCCATCTCGCTCATTCCTGTCTCCTCTCCTGTTATAATCTCTATTCCATTCTTCCCTCCTACCATCCCCACCATTCCTCCACATTCTTCTAAAATCATCCTCTCTCTCCCTACTATTCTTATCCCAGTTTCCTTCTCTCCTAGGGCCACTCTCCCAGGGCCTCACTCCTCTACCATCATCCCTATCTCTTTCTCTTCTTCTGATTTCCATATCCCTATCTTTTCTACTGCTGTCCTCTCTATCTCCCCCCCTTTCCTCACTCCTCTGAGATAACTGTGAAGGCAAAGATTCAGTCGTAACCAGATTTTCCTTCCCAAAAGAATCCGGCAACTCTGACTCGGGTCCCCCTTGCTTGGCTAACTTGCGTTCGGTGGTCAGGGTGAGTTTCTTGGATGAGGACAAGGCGATGCTCTGGTCCTCAAGAATATTGCTTAAGACATCACCCTCCTTCTGGATCTTCTGGGCATCCACTCGATCAATGATGGTTGCTGTGGTCTTGCCTGAGTAGCTGGGGAGGGGGGTGAAAGAGGCGTGGTGCAGGCGGCAGGCAGCAGCGGCTCTCCTGCTTGCTGGGTCTCGGTACAATGGTCCCTGGCCAGAGTGTCCGGACAGAATTTGGTCTGCGTAGCTGTCTTCACTGCAGCCAGGCAGGGGAGAGTGGGAGAAGAAATTATCACCAAAAAATGGCTGTGCCAATACTTAGAATATCAAATATATAACAGCTATGCCAGTACAGTAAAAACTTCCTTAAGGCAGACCCCTACATGACAGACTTCTGTTAAGGTGGACAAGAAAAGTAGATACATTTCCAAAATGAGTAAACAAACTCCTCATCAAGGCACCAAGCATGGCCTCAAAAAACCTAACCAATGTTTGTTTGGTACACTTTCCTTTGTTGCTGACTGAATAAAACAGAGTGTAAGCTTTTTAAATAATAAAAATTAATTAGTAAGGAGGTAAACTACTAGATAATGGTATTATATATTTACTAAATGATGGCCAACCTGTAGTGATGGATACCCTTCCCACTATTAGTTCGCAGTCTACCTTAAAGGGGTTTAACTGTACTTACAAAATAAAGCACAGCAACCCTCAGTTAAAATATTCATAATCTGACATATATGTGTACTTTTGCCAAATTTTCTTTAAAAAAAAAAAAAAAAAAAAAAAAAAAAAAATCAGTCTAAACATCCCTTGATTTGTGAGTGGGTAGCATTTGGGAACAAAGCCACGCCAAACATAGAATACTTTGGAAATGCAATAATATGGTTCAGTGGGGATATGTGTTGTGGCCAGCCAGCCAGGGATACTCTACCCAAGTCCAAAAACAATGCACCTTAAGACGACAACCATATACATGTACTACCACTATAAGCCACTGGAGACTGAACACTATGCATAACACATGGTGAAATCATATTCAAAACACACACACACACACACACACACACACACACACACACACACACACACACACACAGACACAGACACACACACACACACACACACACACACAGCCCAGCTCTCCCAGTGATCAGCTGTGGAGGACTTAGTGTTTTTATATTGCTCTTCACACAAATCATTTTATTTTTGTCACTTTAGAGCTGAAAGAAATGTTATTAGTCACTCAGAACTGAATGCACAGATAATAATTAGGAAAACTGTCACCATAAGTATGCAAAACACTGAGCTGGGGTTATGTAATCTTTGTTTACATGTTGAGCTACTGTTGTGGTCTACTGCCAGCCAATGACCAGCTGGTAGGAGAATATGGTGCTACTGTATTACTATACCTTATACCAATTAATCTGGCCAGGCATGTATGGCAACACTGTTCCTGCCGAGATTCTGATTGGCTGGAGGTGTTTGTTCGATTTCGTTGTTGCTAAAACTGATACTCTTTTTATTATCAGATGTGATACTGAGTTTGTCGACAATACAATCGTCAAAAGCAATAAGAAATCCGTCATATACTTATCAATAATGAAATTTTCGTAGGAAGATAGAGATATGAGTCAACAAAGTATTATAACAGTCCAAGTCAAGGTCAGCATTCGAACAATTCCTTTAAATCTCTGACACTCCGTAATATAACAGAAAATTAAGGAAACCTGCTTAGTCTAAGCGTTGGAATAACACATTTAAATTTTGAGATCAGTCCTTACTGTGGTAATAGAGGAGATATAATGAAATAGTTTTCTTTTAGCTTACTATGAGTTTTCGCGATGCTTTCAAACCTCCCTCCCCACAGAACTCGTCTTTTCATTAGAATTTTTTATTACTCAGAGTTGTGGCACGATTTAAGGGTGCGGACTGATCTTAAAATTTAAATGTGTGTTATACCAACGCTTAGACTAACCAGGTTTCCTTAATTTTCTGTTATATTACGGAGTGTCTGAGATTTAAAGGAATTGTTCAAATGCTGACCTTGACTTGGACTGTTATAATACTTTGTTGACTCATATCTCTATCTTCCTACGAAAATTTCATTGTTGATAAGTATATAACGAATTCCTTATTGCTTTTGACGATTGTATTGTCGACAAACTCAGTATCACATCTGATAATAAAAAGAGTATCAGTTTTAGCAACAACGAAATCGAACAAACACCTCCAGCCAATCAGAATCTCAGCAGGAACAGTGTTGCCATACATGCCTGGCCAAATTAATTGGTATGAGGTATAGTCACTTATTTCACTCAACTGTTGTTATTCTGAAGCTCAAAAAAATATGTGTTCAAATCATCATCACCAACATCATCATCATCATCATCATCATCATCATCATCATCATCATCACCATCATCAACATCATCATCACCATCATCATCATCTGGACCTCCTTTCCCAACCTAGGGCAGAGTGAGGAGTAACAGCATCCAGACAGCCAAAATCTGTCCAATTCACAGGGCTATGATTCCATTCACACCTCACTGAAGCCCAAGGAAACTGGGCTCTATTTGATACCCCAAAAGGTTTCACCATATACTGTAGCTTCACATATACCTGTCTGATCAGTCAGTCCAAATGCGTCACATTAAAAAGGGATGTCTGTTGAGCAAGGAAGAGTGGGTGTGCGTGACAGAAATAAATGGAGAGAAATTGTGGATGAATAAGTGATGACGCAGCCCTGAGGGGATATTCTCCCGCATTTGGTCTGATCAGCTAGTCAAGTCAGGTGCGGGTAAGGGGATGAGTCTGTTATGATGTGGCAGGGGTAAACCAGTTCTGCTGTCAGGCCCTGCTGCGGATGTCACAGATTGCACTGCGCAGTTGACCCTTATGCGGTGTGGTGCGGTGAGGATCTGTCCGTTCTCCCCTTTGGGGCTAAGATGCGAATGAATGCGTTTGAATGAATGAGTAAATGGGGAGTGTGTCGTCCTGTCTCGGCTACCTCCCTTTCCCTGGGGTAAGCAGCCTAGATATATAGATAGATAGATAGACTAACCCCCAATCATATGCACAAAATACATCCAGCCAGCTCAATCTCTTGTCAATCCCTTTGCCTCACCAACTTTCATACCTCTCTTCCTCACACACTCATCCACCATATCCCTCCACCTTCTCCTTGGCCTACCATGCCTCCTCCCTTCTTCAAATTCATTCAGATATACCTTTTTCACCATTTTATTGTCATCCATTCTCTTCACATGACCTTCCTCACTCTGCATCTTTCACGATTCACATTATACCATATCCTATCCACCCTCTGTACTCCACATACATTCCTCCCATCTCCACTGCTCTTACTCTTGACTTTTCATTTTCATGCCACACCATAATCTCACATCCATATGTTAAAGTTGGCACTATCACTCCCTCATGTAAGCCTCGTGCAGCTGCAACACTCAAGCCTCTGTTTCTTAACGAGACCTTCATAGCACCAGCTACTTTCCTTCCTTGTGTCACTCTACTTTCCACTTCTTTTGCACATTTTCTCTCCTTTTTATCACTGTACCCAGGTATTTGAACTCTTTCACCAATTCCAGTCTCTCCCCATTCACTGTAGCATCACACTGGGAGTCACCTTTTCTCTCGATTACCATCACTTTACTCTTTTCTACATTTATTGTCAAGGTATGACACTCACAAACATCTACAAAACTCTGCACTAGTCTACGAAACTCTTGTCCGATATTCGCATGTACCAGTACAGTAGCACTGCATCATCAGCATGCAACAAATTTGAGATATTCCAACCATCACCATTCATTACCAACGCCATCTCTCTCTCCATTACTCGTGTTTTTACTTTTCTCATCACCCCATCCGTATATATATTGAACAATCATGGGGACATCACACAACCTTGTTGCATGCCAACAATGATCGTAATTAAATCATTCTGATGCCCATTTACCCTCACATATGCCTTACTACCATTACAAAAACTCTTAATGGTACCTAGCAGCTTACCATCTACACCATACATACACAAAACCTTCCACAATTCTTCTCTGTCTACTTTGCAATATACTTTTTCCAGATCCATAAATGCCATAAACACCTTAAAGTCCTTCTCACAAGCCTTCTCCATAATATCTCACTGCAGATATTTGATCTACACATTTTCTGCCATTCCTAAAGCCACCCTGTTCATCACTCACAAGGCCTTCTGATCTCTCTCTTACTTTATAATAATTCTTCCATATACCTTACCTACAACACTCAATAAACTTATGTCATGATAATGCATGCACTCACTTTGCTCACTTTTATTTTTGTTAAAATCATACTGATGATAATTATGACAAAACTCTGAACTGGTGGATGTACACCAGCAACTTTTACTTACATGGCAGGATACTGTTGTGAGCTATTTCCAGCCCACTGATCTTCTACCTATCTACTGCCAGAAACTTTAATTCTAGAAGAGGTGACCACAAATGAATACCCTCCGTATCATTCTGTCCTGTCATCAGCCTGCTCTCTTTCCAACTCACATACCCCTCACTCACACGCCTCTCTACCCCATCCTTCTGTTTCATCCATGATTTCCCCCCTTCCCTCTCCCCCTCCACCTCACTCACATACATTCTCCTAGTCAATCTGACATCCTTCACTATCTCCCATGGCCAAACCATGTCAAAGTACTTATCCTAATGCTTTCCAACACATCTGGTTCAACACCACAACACTCCTTCACTTCCTCATTCAGCTGTCTGTCATGGCTTGCAACTCCACATACTCCTCTCTAATTACTCATTTTCATTCCTCTCACCTTTACTTGTGTCTTTCCAACAGAGTCCAAGCTACACTTCCAACACATTTGAGTGTGATGCACAATACTGTCATGCAAACACTTATTTCCATGTTCAATTCCCCATATTTTATCACAATTTTCAGTGAGCCAGCAACCTTTCTTTCATGTGCTTCATCCTCTAAATGTCCGTCCTTGCTCATAACACTACCTAAATATTTTAATGCATTCATATTCTTGGTACTGACATATCGCTGTTTGGTTTACAAATTTTGCTCAACTTTGGTCACTTCATGCTCAAAAAACGTGAAATGTCATTCAAACTTATACTGCACAAACCATACTGAGGATAATCATGGAACATTATGACTCAAACTGCTATATGGATTGTTTTGGTGGATGACTACAGTACTCCCGCTAACCATAATGGCTCTCCACCAAGATAATCATTCAACTGGCAGCATGCCAATTATCTTTAAAAAAATAAATAACTCCTTCCTTCCTCTTCTGTCTTTCTTTACTTCATTCTTTCCTTGTCCTTCTGCCTATGGGTGACTTTACACTCCCTCTTTTGTCTGTCTTTCCTTCATTCTTTCCTCTTCCTTCTGCCTATGAGTGACTCTACACTGAGCGAAAAGCTGAATGGTTTCCTGTACACCAGGAAACCATTTCCTATGCTGGGTGGTAACCATATAACCAAATTATGGCACCTGGTGGTTTACTGGGTAGTTAAGGCACTTCAATCGGATTAAGCCGGTGAAGGTTTATATCCAAGGGGTGGCTGGAGTTTATTGCTCATGTAATGTCACTCAGGGATGAGTGAGGCTGGTCACTCTCATCTTAAATGTCAGGACCAACTTGCCTAGCCCCGGGCTCCTACGCTCTTCATGGGGCAATGCAGGATTGGATGATGATGATGATAAACAAATACTTGTGACTGTGAAAGTGAAATACTGCATCACATACTGTACCAGGGATGCCTTTATATTTACTTCTGTCTAATCACAGCTACATCACTTGAATAAGAAAGATAACTTACGTGTGCTCAGCATCTATGTCATCATGTCCTGATCCAAAGTAAGATAATGATGTCATAAACTTGACTGGTGGCCGACGATCCTCCTCCTCTCCATTTGCAATCTGTAACAGGAGCAGTATTCACGTGGATCAAGGCTTTTGAATCACTGTTATTGTACAGTACCCTCACGTCCAACACGGTAGTATTGTCATGCATGGGTCCTGTGTTGGACCAAAAACATGTTGGACAAACAACAGAGCTTATGGGGAAAAATGAATTATGTCAGCAACCCTAGGAAAAGTCTTCCTAAATACCTACCATATACCTAAACATATCTTGGTACTACTGAAATTATAATAAATGGTACTGTACTATGAATGATAACTAACCTTTTAGGATAGTGTTGGTGGGCTTGCTGGGAATGGAAGGTGGTATCCGAGGCTATAAGCAGTCTTACTGGGTCTCGCTGCTGACGGCACTAGCGGGTAATAGCTGCTGCTCTTCCTCAACCTCCCTCATAAATCCTTCGAAATCACACTCAGAATCACTATCCTCATCCACATCCATGGAAGGTCCTGCTTCTGCCTGTTCTAGCACTCGTCTCTCTTTCTCCTTTTGCTGAAAGAAGCTAGTGATAAGTGTCTGAGTCTCTTGTTAATGTGCCTCCTGTACAGATCAGCATAGTAACGAACACTGTTTTCTACGGTATGTATCAATTCCTTGCGTCGGACTTCATTAGGATCCCTGTTCATGGCCTCCTGAAGAATTTCAACAGCATGAAGGATCTCGGTAACATCTTGCATTTTCACCGGGGGAGCTGGAGGTGCGTTGGAGTCTGCAGCAGCCATTCTCGCCTCCTCCTCTACCTGCGCCTCGTCAATTGCAGCAACTCGACGAACATCTTCGTCCAAGGTGGTCTCCTCTCAGCGTTACACAAGGTCTGTTAAGTCCTCCTCTGCAACCTCCTCACAGCCGAGGACCCTCTGAAGTTCTGCCAATGTTGCCTGGCTGCTGTCCTCAGGGCACTGAAGTGAATCTTGTCGTTGAGAAGTGGTGAAGTACGGAGTTAGCTTGCGCCAGGCATGGTTGATTGTTGCCACGTTAACACTATCCCACGCAGCCACAATATTGTCTACACAATTTTTCATGTTGTACTTTTTCCAAAACTGTACAACAGTCATAGCAACAGGGTTACTTGGAGTAGTTGACGTCATGGCAGGGTGGGGAGATTCCTGAGGTGGTGATGCTGGCGATGGTGTGGCAGTGCTTGTTTCTGGTACAGGTGAGTTACGATCAGGAGAGGATGAGCGAGATGATGCTGGTGAACTGTCGGGGCTTCCACCCAATTCTGCCTCCATCTGCTTCACCTCTGAAAAAGTTTCTGTTGTTCTCTGAAGATGTCGGCTTAGTCTCTGGTTGCAAAACATCTTGAAGTTACTTATGACCTCCTGGTCAAGAGGCTGCATAAGTGACGTGGTGTTAGCTGGTAAAAACACCACCTTCACTGATGGGTCTATGTCGGCCAAGATCTGAGGGTGTCCATGGGCGTTATCTGCTAACCGGAGGATTTTCTCAGGAAGTTTTACAGCTCTCATCTTGCATTTTGCATCAGGGATGAAGTGTTTCTTAAACCATTCCATGCAGGATACTGCCGTCATCCAACCCGAGTCATTTCTTTGCCAGATAACATCCAGATCTGCCACAGAGCGGTTGTAAAAGTACCTGGGGTGTGCCACCTTGCTTATCAAAAACGGTCTCATTTTATGAGACCCGGAGGCATTGATGTTTAGGAGTAGAGATACCCGGGACTTGTTGACCTTCCTGCCTTGTCCCTGGCAGCTGGTTTTCATGATGTAAGTGTTGTTAGGCATCTTCTTCCATTGTAGTCCCATCTCGTCCATATTGTACACTTGATGTGCTGTGTACCCTTCCCTCTCTATGATGCACTTCAGTAGAGCTGGGAATTCTGAGGCAGCAATGTGGTCTGCTGAAGCAGTTTCTCCATGCAATTTGGCCCGCCGTATCTCCTTCCTCTTCAAAAATGAAGCAAACCACCCTGTAGAGGCACGGAATGAGTCAGCCTGTGACCCAGTCCTCCTCGCAGCCACACTATAGAACTTCTTCGCCATCACCCTGATGTTCAAAGAATCTACAGGAACACTCTCTGCCTCCTTCCTCTGTATGTACATACTGAGGTACCGCTCCATTATGATGATTGCTGGGTCAATAGACCTGCACCTGGAGTCAAGTGGCACGCCTTCAAAAGCCTTCACTGCTGCCAGGATCTTGTCTTGGTTTTTTATTATGGTCCTCACGCTGGCTTCATTCACGTCGTAGGCCTTGGCGATGTCCACATTCCTCTCCCCTTTTTTCTTCCTCTTGATGATTTTTAGCTTGGTGGCCTGAGAGAGGTGTCGCTGCTTCTTGGGGTTCTCAGAGGGCTTCCTAGGCATCGTGAGCAGGGTTAAATGCAGTAGCAAGGGCAGAAAATGCAGCAAGAAAAAAGCACCATCCAATGCGAATTATGCGACTGAGTGGCGCCATGGCAGAAGAAATTTAAACAAAACATCACCTGACAGCAGAAGCGTTTTGACTTGGGCGACGTCACGATCACCTCACGATAGCGGGCTGGGGAGGCTACTTGATTGGAAGTTTTGATTGACTGTCAGCGTCATGGCAACGTCCAGTATGACCGTGTTGGACCGGGGGTCATCGTGCTAGAGGCGAACTCTGCGGATTTCACCCACTTCTCAGAGCTCTGTCCGTGTTATGCTAATGCACCCGTGTTACAGTAACTAAATAGTATTAAATCATACTAATTTTTTGCTCTCCGTGCTGGACGCGAATTGTGCTGGAGAAACGCGTGTTGGACGCAAGGGTATTGTACACTATAATGTACTAGAAATTACTAATGTTCTTTTGCAGGATCCCCTTGCAAAGTTGAAAAAGTGCCACCAAAGACATTTCCTTTATGGTTAACAAGTAAGTTGTGCGGGGCAGAGGGAAGATGATAGAAAGAGGCCAATTTTCTATAATCCTTCTTAAAATGACTGAGCTCAATAAAGACATAACCAATTATAGACCTCTTTCATTTTTACACCAGTAATTACTGTGGCTCCACCTAGTTTGCAAAAAAGTAATTTTAATGATAGATCAAGGCATTGTACTGGAGGGAAAAAGTATATAAGTGGGTGGTAAAATGAAGTGAGAAATAAGTAAATGATGTTATAGAGAGAAAAATTAATGTAAACAACAGTGAACAAGAAATTACTGGTATTCTGAATCAAGGTACAGAGAAATATGAATGAGGGTACAAAAATATGTGAACAATTGATGGATGGGAGTGAAATAATACTAACAAATGGAGGTGAAATAAGGGGCTGATGGAAAGAATATTTAGTACGGCTGAAGAATGAGACTGATGAGAGCAACTATACATCTGATGTGGTGGTGCATATAGAAGGAATGACATGCCTGAGGACATAACACTGGCAGAAGTGAAGAATGCTGTGAAGAGGCTGAAGGACAGGATTATAATCTGAGAAATTACCAATATGCCGAGAATCGAACCTGAGACTCTCAGGTGAGAGCCAGGCAGCATACCACTACACCATGACCAGGTAAAAGTTAACTCACATTGTCACAATCTTGTAACCAACGTCCCTCCGTCCCCACTGTGGGCCTGAAGAGGGTGAGTTAACCCCCTGGCACTTGGGCAAGTAGATGCTCTTAATCTATCCCAGGCACTTACAGCAAGACAGAATGAAGAGAGAACCTGTATTTTTGCACAGGAAAAATCATCTGAAAAATTACCAATATGCCGGGAATCGAACCCGGGACTCCTGTGTAAAAATACAGGTTCTCTCTTCAAATGGATTATAAGTTTAATTACAGTATACAGTAAACCCCCGCTATAATGCGGTTCAGATATTGCCGGTTCACTTTATCGCGGAATTTTCATTGGAACCTAACTATTTTTACATTGCGGGAAACCCCGCCTCATCGCGGTTTCCACAATGCCTACTACGGCTATTTTTAGGGTACAGTACATATTTTACATCTTTATTTTCAGTACTGTATTCTGAAATGGATATGTTTATGGTATTTTACATCTTTATTTTAAAATATTAATAGCTGTATTAAAATAATAATTAAAAATTGGCTAATATATTTGATAAAATACAAGCGAAATCGTGGCGTGGGGTGAGGAAATACCTAGACTCATTGGTAGGTGGCACACAATTGGCTGGAGCCTTACCAGTAGCCAATCCAAACACGCTTTACATTTTTACTTGCCGCTGATTGGCTGCTGCTGACGCGCCCTCCTCAAAGAGAGGAGCAGGACCGCACCGCACCACCATACCGCACCTCCCAGTTTACCTGACAAGCACAGGCGTAGGTGGAGACACTTCAGCAGTCTGGTGCACAAACTCTCACTGCCTTCCATATGCTACATTCTGCCTTCTTTATTGTCCAAACAGTTGACTCAATCACCCCAAACATACGGTTCTGAGCCAGTTCACAGGCATAGGTGGAGACACTCCATCACAGTCTGGTTCAGTAGCCCATACTGACTCCCGTTTAGTCCCGTATGCTACGTTCTGTCTTCTTTATTGTAAGAACAGTTGACTCACCCCAAACACACGGTTCAGAGACAATTCACCATCAAGTCAATTCACCATCAAAACATGGATGATTCCCTGTCATTCTATAAATATACTTATTATTGATTAATTAATACTTTAATAACTAATTTTCAGCTGGATTTTATAACTCATATAAGTAAAAAACTAGTGTACTGTACTTGCTAAATAAACTGGTATGTAAATAAATGACGGGGAATTGTCTTGACGGAGAATTGTCGCCGACATTCCTCCCTTAAGTTTGTCCAACACTTTAACTTTCTCTGTCAGCAACATCACTTTACTAGTCCGTTTTGGTGTGTTACCACATGCATCACTAGCACTATGCTTAGGCCCTATGTTGACAGACAAGGCAAGCAATCACTGGAAGGCAGAAAAATAAGCCACAAATAATGATTTGCGAGTCACGCATGGTTCGACCATCGGATTCAAACTGTGTGGTGCGTGGTAGACCGACCTCCCGCACTTACGTTTCGCTCACCACCCGCAGAAATGTCGTCATAGGCGCCCTCTCAAGAGCTGCACAACTAATATACACCTTGTACTGAACTTCATGATCATCATCATCTTCAATTTGTCTCATTCATCATCAGTGAGTGCCTGTACTGGTTTTTCTTATTAGTAGACAATAAATAGCCATTTTAGGGGTAGCGTCGATACATCGTGGATTTTTGCTTATCGCGGGTGCCTTTGGAACATAACCCCGCGATAAAGTGAGGGTTTACTGTATATATATATATATATAGTAACCCCTCCAATATCCGGATCAATAGAGCCATCGGTAGGTTCGGATATTGGTTTCGTCCGGATATTGGGCCCCAGCTTATGGACTTGTACTTACGGACCCTAACACAGAGAAACACCTATACAACTCCCTCCGGACATGCATAGCACCTATTTAACACCCAAATCACACCAATAAGGCACATAAATGACTGAAATAAATGCAATAGAAACATAAAATGTGGGTTTAGAAGTATGTTCATACATTAATAAACATTCTGGTACTTATGGACTCTAACCGAACCTAACCTAACCGAACCTAACCGAACTCTGAAAAACACATTCCTACTGCACATGCATGAGGTAAGTTTAGTATGGAAAGAAGTACAGTATGACACTTTCTGGTAAGTATAGTATGGGAAAAAATACAATATGAAACATTCTGGTAAATATAGTATGGGAAATAGTACAACATGAAACATTTTGGCTACTTACAGCAAGTCCCTGGCCACCTCGATGAATAACCGCCTCCTCTCGGACTCTGACAGTAAGAACGATTTCCTGAAGCACTTGCACTACACTCTTCCTGAAGTCTTGCACTGAACTTAGTCAATAACACACAGAAGTCCGTTCTTTTCACAGTGTTCACTTTAGTCCAAATAATGTTCCATTAAATTTAAGTGTTGCACATTAACTTTTCCCAAGTTTTTTTAAGTTTCCAAAGCCAAAACAAAGAAGGTTAGTTATGTTAAATTTCTTTTCTACTTAGTCTTTTCTCCCAACTTGAAAACCTTAACACAACACACCGTTTTTTTCACTGCACAACACTCAAAATTCCTGTGTGGTCTAGTGGAGAAGTTCTTGCTGTTTATTCACTGTCAGAGCCCGAGAGTATCACTGGCAGGCGTCCAAGGGGTGCATCGGTGGGTAGTGGTGATGGCGTACCGACTACAGAAGACTCTGAAGACAGCCGCAAACTCACGTCGAGCGGTGACTCCACTGTAGCTGATGTGCTGGGCTGTGGCTCGGAGCATGAGGGCCTGTCTTGGGGAGGCAACGGAGTGGAACCAGGGCTTGGCACAGCGGGGGTCACGGGCCTGAAAAAACTGTCAATCGTTGACTGACGCAAGGACCGACGATTCTGGCGATTAATGATGCGCTGCCGGAAAGCACACACTTCCTCCACGAGTCCCAAGGGCCCCATCTCCCTGTCGCAGTCCGGGTGTTCCAGGTAGTCTAGGACGAACTCTAGATGTTCCCGGAGTGCGCTCAGCTTGGGGATGGCTGGAGTAGTGTCCTGCTGGGCGGAGTCTGCATCATCATCACCTTCGTCGTCGGAATCTTCAAGTTCGGGACTGACACCAGCAACCGAAGACGCGATCTCGATATCAGACAACGTCTGATACCCAGGATCGCCCTCGTCGTCGTCCAACCACTCACGAACATCGTCCACATCAACATCGTCGCCGTGCGTACGTAGCCGTGCATGGAAGTCATCCAGGTCAAACCCTAGGAAATCGTACTCCATATCTGTTCCGAGAAGCAGACGAGACCAACCATTTTCAAGAGTTTTCACAGGGACTTCCTTCCATGCACTAGCCCAGTTGTACAGCGCAGACCTGATGTTGTAGCGGCGAAGGTTTTCCAAAGTCCGCTTGCCTCGAGTGTCACGTCCTTCCCTGCGCTCGTCCTCGTCCTCGAGAACCACCATCACCTCGTCCAGGAACTTCCGACGGTACAGGCGCTTTGTTGCCAAGATCACTCCTTGGTCCATTGGTTGAATGAGAGCAGTCGTATTAGGTGGCAGAAACATGCACCTAATACGGCCATTCTCAGCAACCAAGTCCTTGTCGCACGGGTGGGCAGGTGCATTGTCGAGGAGAAGGAGAGCCTTTACCTGGTCGCGAGGAATTCCCAGTGTCTTCGTCTGGTAATGTATGACCTCCTTGACGAAGTGATGGTGAAACCAGTCTTTGAAAATCACAGCTGTGAACCATGCTTTCAAAGAATGGTATCATACGACAGGAAGGACATCCATCACCCCACGAAGGCACCGAGGCTGCTTTGCACGGCCAACAATAACGGGCTTAAGCCGGTGCATGCCGTTAGCATTGGCACAACACAAAGCAGATATCCGTTCCTTAGAAAGCTTGCGGCCAGGTACACGCTTCTCCGTCTCATCGGCGAGAGTGTTCGTTGGCACCGAGCGATAGAATAGGCCAGTTTCGTCAGCGTTATAGACTTGACCGAGAGTGAGGCCCTCCCTGTCGATCAAGCCTTTCACCTTCTGCCGAAACTCGTCCACTCCATCCTCGTTACCATCCAATGCTTCGCCGTGTGCTTTACGGTTAGTAAGGCCATGTCGCAACTTGAACGCGAAGAGCCAACCCTCGGATGCCTTGAAGTCTAGGGCGTCGTGAAGCCTTGCAAACTTCTCAGCAGCAGCCTTCAGCTCCGTTCCACGTACCATCACACCAGCTGCACGTTGCTGTCGATACCAAATCAACGTGGAGCGGTCGATCTCTGCATACTTGGGGGTAAACATAACCTTCCTCTCCACGTTGCGTTTGCTTCTCGACGAGAAGTCAGCCGTGTACTGCATGAGCTTGTCTCGGGAACGCTTGATATCGAACAAAGTCGACCGGGCCAGGTTGAACTCGCGGAGAATGCGAGAGGAAGACCAACCCGCATCAACCTTCTCCAATATCTCCCGTTTCTTCTCCAGAGTCAACACCACTCTCTTCCTTTTCTCAGGAGGCGGGGCCATCATCACACACACTAAGAGTAGGGCAGAGAGCAGCAGGAGGCCTTGCAGCAATTACGGCACCACCACAAAAGCGAGCACATGGGCAGCCATGGCGAACAGCGCAGGTCTTGTCGCAGTGAGAGACAGGCGGGAAGTGGGGAGGATGCAGCGGCGCTCTATCGGACGTCGGAGGAATGACGAACCAAAACAATGCTCTCACGCGGCGCGCGCGGCAAGTTCAAATTACGGACGGCAAAAAATTGATTTTTTTTTCCAATTTTTTTGGATTTTCGGACCATTTTGGGAATGTTTGATCCCAGGACGATAAGGTTCGGTTAGTGGGGATGTTCGGTTATTGGGCGTCCAGATATTAGAGTGATTACTGTATATATATATATATATATATGTAAAATCCCTCTTAACTCCTTCACTTCAACAGCAAATTTTTCATCCTATTTTTGCAACTTCTAGACAATTTTATTCGGGGCAGGCCAAACTTTTTTAACAGAAGGGGTTAATTAATTAATCCCCTCAACACCAGCTGCCTTTCCTCTGCATCATAAAACTGTTGGGTATCAGCAAGAATAAACTAAAACATACACCACTGAATTTAAAGGATTAACCCTGTCAGTCCAAACCTAGTATATGCTCCTGCTCGTACCAGATTATTAGATACTCACGGAATGTAAAAACGCACATGTAGTCCAAAGCACAGCAGGTCAAACAGACTCAAATCGATGAGCAGGCCAATTAGGATGGCTGATGATCTTTAGTATGGGAAACTGGTCGTCAGGTTCGCTGCAATGATTTTGGGTTCACTGTACAATAAAGTTTCCTGTCTGACTATAGAGTTCCACCTCATTGTCTGAGCTGACAATCCTTCCTGACCATCCTTTAGTAGTGTCTGGTACAGTAATTGGGTATAAAAACATCACAAAAGGATGTCCAAATTACAGTGAGTCTTCGAAATACGAAAACCCAAAGTACGAATTTTCGATGGTAAGAAAGCGAAGAATATAGGACAAATTCCACAATATGAAAATATCTGTCTCGATGATACGAAAATCGATACTTGATACAAAAGGAAATACAAAGATAGCCCAATTATCCAGACTATATGGTGTGAAGAGGTGCCTAAATAGTCTGAAATCATGATTAATCTGGCGGAAACAAAACACAAGTACTGTTTGATTTATTTACTGGTAAATGTACAATGAAAGACACAACTATCTTCCCAGTTCTGTCTGAAGAAATTTTACACCTGGCAAAATACAATGAAAACCCTGTTTCTACTAGTGCGTGTTTCAAATGGTTTGATTTTTCCACGTTATATTCGTCAGACTTTGGGAAGATACTCGTGTCTTTCATTGTACACTTGAAGCAGCAGAGAGACCTTACCTATTCAATTCATAATCCTCAAGCTTGTTTCTGTAATTTTCTGACAACTTTCAGTTTGGCAAATTACTTTTTCTTGCTGAAAAATTTCCTCCCTGTTATCATCATCACTTTCCTCTACGATTGTTTGTAGCGCAGTGGAAGAAACTCAACGTGCTTAACCCCTAAACCGCGGGGTTGTTTTGGCGCTCCTTGCATGTCCTGCAAGAATATTCCCGCTCCAACAGACTTTGTAAAAATATTTGCCAAAAATCAGTTATTAGTCCTAGAATATTATAATTATATATGCATATGGCACATACCTTCGGCTTTCTCTTGGAACGTTTGTTGAGCCTTCGTCGAATACCGTAGGACTTGTGGAGACTTCTGAAGCTGGGTAACGAAGTCTCCACTTTACACTTCCGACACCCCGTAATATGATTACCACAGCCTCATATTATCACTAGAAACACTATTCTATTATTTCCAAATACAGTAGTTTGGAAAAAAAAAAAAAAAAAAAAACAGTGAAAGCAATGAAAATTACGAGCGCGTAAGAGCTTCCCACTTGCGCTCGTTCCCCACTGGTATTCTGTCATTTATTATTCATAAACACACTCACACTTTATATTCCTATTACTTTATTACACTTACATATGTATCCAGTATTTATCCATAAGTTTCCTTCAGTAACAGTAGTTTATTTTCATTCTCGTTCAGTAAACTAGCATAGAGTGCAAAGCTTTGACTGTCATTACTCCAAGTATTTGTACTCATATTCTTATATTAGTAATTATTTAGATTTCTATATTATTTACACTATGTATACACTGTCACTTCCAGTAAATAAGGGCTCCTTTCCCTTGGAGCCAGGATGAACTTGGGACACTGAGGCACTCGTAGTTTATCACCATTTCCTCCACTGGCGCATCACACGATTCAACTGAAAGATTGTAGTCACTGTCCATCATTATCATGGATAAATTAGCCAGTTCACGCTCCACAGCAGAGTCATTTAGTCCTTTACCCCTTCCCACATGAGGTTTAGTAGGGGTAGAGGTCATAAGGCCCTCTAGAAGCGGCAGAAATGGAGAGGCACGAGTGCTACGTGCTTTCATCTCAAGAAAGAACACTGAACTAAATGACGAGGTGGATACTGGGCCCCCGAGGGTTGACAACGTTAGTGAGGTGACAGCTGCTAATTTATATGCTGTGAAATGATTGGCAGGAAATTAGGTAGTTCCAGGTGAATGTAAATACCACTTAGGCTTCCGCCCCTCTCCCGGTGATGACTCGAGGTGCCTGGAACCACGGTCTGACTCTCTTCTTCTTCATTTCTGCAACATTCACAGCCTTTCCTCTAACTTTCGCTCTGTTGACACCACATTTCGTCCTCTAAACCTCACCTTCTTTTTCTAACTGAGACTCAGCTGTCTGAGGCAACTGACAGCAAACCCTTTTCTGTATCCTCCTACTTTCTCTATACTCATTTCAAAGCCAAAGGTGACTGTTGTGTATATATACGCAACAACTTATCTTTGCTCTCGTGTTCCTGAACTCGATTCTTCTGAATTCTCTACACTCTGGCTTCGGCTTTCTTGTCATTCTCTATGATATATCTGCGCTGTATACTTATCCCCTAATTCTACTATCAAAAATTCTTCGACTATCTTACTTCTACGATAGAACACACTGTCCATTTCTCCTTTCTCTGAAATCTCCATTCTAGGAGATTTCAATGTTCACCACCACCTTTGGCTCTCCTCTCCTTTCACTGATCCACCTGGTGAACAAGCCTACATCTTTTCTAACCTTAATGACCTAGAGCAACTTGTACAGCACCCTACCCGTATCCCTGACCGCCTTGGAGAAAGCTCTAACATACTTGACCTCTTCCTTACAACTAATCCTTCTGCTTACTCTGTTAATCTTTTCTCTCCGTTGGGCTCCTCCAATCACAACCTTATCACCTTAACCTGTCCTATCACGCCGGTACGGCCTGTGGACCCTCCAGGGAAACGTCATATGTGGCATTTTGGAGCCGCAGATTGGGAGGCCCTCAGGCAGTACTTCTTTGATTTTCCCTGGAATGATTACTGCTTCCATGGCCGGGAGCCATCTGAGTGTGCCTTGCACATTACGGAGGTTATTCTCTTGGGCATGGAAGCATACATTTCTTTCTCATATCCTCTGACTAACGCAAGAAAGCCTTGGTTTAATCACGCTTGTTCTAATGCTGTCCGCAACAAGGAGAGGGCCTACAAAAGGTACCGGAGCCAACCCACCCATGAATCACATCATCTTTACGTTTCTGCCCGGAATCGTGCTAAGTCTGTTCTTCGCTCTGCTAAAAATAATTTCATCCGTACTACATGCTCTCAACTCTCCAACTCAAATTCTTCCCGCTCCTTCTGGCACCTTGCCAAAAAACTTTATAAACAACTTTACCTCATCATCCTTCCCTCCTCTTTTCTACGCTGATGGTTCTGTAGCTATTTCTTCTACTGATAAAGCAGATCTCTTCGCACAGACTTTCTCCTCCAATTCCATCTTAGACGATTCCGGTGCTGTTCCTCCATCACTTCCCCCCTCTGACTTCCTCATGGCTGCCATTAAGATTTCTTCAGCTGATGTATTTTCTGCCATCACTGGCCTCAATACTAACAAGGCATATGGGCATGATGGAGTCCCTCCTGCTGTTCTCAAGAAATGTGCTTCTGTGCTTACACCCTGCCTAGGCAAACTCTTTCGTCTTTGTCTGTCAACTTGTACCTTTCCTTCTTGCTGGAAGCTTGCTCTCATTCAGCCAGCCCCAAAGAAGGGTGACCATTCCCAACCCTCTAACTATCATCCAATTGCTTTAATATCCTGTGTCTCAAAAGTTTTTGAGTCAATTCTTAACAAAAAAAATTTTAAGGCAATCCTTCTTTCTGATCGTCAGAATGGGTTCCGTCAGGGACGCTCCACTGGCAATCTTCTCACCTACCTTTCAGACTCCTGGTCATCCTCCTTTTGGGACTTTGGCAAAAGCTTTCCCATTGCACCTGACATCTCAAAGGCTTTAGATCGAGTCTGGCATAAATCTTTAATTTCCAAACTGCCCTCCTACGCTTTCTATCCTTCTATCTGTGCCTTCATCGCTAGCTTCCTTTCTGGTCGTTCTATAGCCACTGTTGTAGACAGCCATTGTTCTTCTCCTAGATCTATCAACAGTGGTATTCCTCAGGGCTCTGTCCTATCACCAACTCTCTTCCTTTTATTCATCAATGACCTTCTAAGCTGTACATCTAACCCTATCCACTTGTACTCTGATGATTCCACCTTTCACCTTTCCATTCGGTTCCCGCAACGTCCATCTCAACAGTTACTTCAACAAACAAGGGATGAGGCTATGGCACACCTAATGTCTGACTTGGCTCAAATCTCTTACTGGGGTAAAAATAATCTTGTTGTGTTTAATGCATCAAAGACTCAGTTCTTACACCTATCAACCTGTCAAAATCTTCCACAAGAGTACCCACTAATGTTTAACAATATCCAGCTCAATCTTGCACCATCCTTGAACATGCTTGAGGTTTCATTCACTCAGGACTTATCTTGGAAAGATCATATTGCATCTCTTGTAAAATCTCCTTCCAAGAGATTGGGTGTGCTAAGCCGACTCCGCTCTTTCTTTACCCATGCACAATTGTTGACTCTATACAGGGGTTTTATCCGCCCCTGTGTGGAGTACAACTCTCATGTGTGGGGAGGCTCCCCACATACAGCTCTTCTCAATAGGGTGGAGTCAAAAGCTATTCGCCCCATCAACTCTCCTCCTCTTACTGACTCCCTTCAACCTCTGTCTCTTCGCTGCACTGTTGCATCTTTATCTCTTTTCTATCGCTACTTCAATGATTACTGCTCCTCTGAACTGTTTGCTTGCATCTCTCCACCTCTACGACGAGCGCGTAGCACCCGTCTATCAACAAACTCTCATTCCTTTTCTGTCCAACTCTCTAATGCAAGAGTTAACCATTACTCCCAGTCCATCATTTCCGCAACAGGTCAACTCTGGAACTGTCTCCCTCTATCTGTATTTCCTACTTCCTATGATCTCCAGTCTTTCAAACACAGTGTGTCCAGGCATCTCGAAATGAATGGATTTTGAATTTGGCTCTCTTGTCATATTGTATTTGTTTTATTTTCCTTGGCAGGAACATTTTGCAGGCTCAACCTTTGGTTCCTTCTTCCTCACATTTAAAAAAAAAAAAAAAAAAACTCAATACTGAGCCAACTGAAAAGTTTGCCTCTGAATCTGCGAATACCTAATCTCAACGTTCATTTGTTTCTTGGGTCATTAGTTCGATAAAATGTGTTAATGTTATCTTCCTTCTGATACTGCTTTCCTAAACTACTGCAGTAATACAATGCATACTGCTTCACCATTTCCAAGCGTAGTATATAACGAACATCTTGGAAAAACAAGTGGTGCATCTTAGTATATAACGAATATCTTGGAAAAACAAGTGGTGCATTTTTAAATTCCGTCAGTATATTTGGCTTATGAAACACTTTTTGAAATGGAAAGGATGTCTATATATCTTTCATAACCCCTTCAGTAACAGAGATCCTTCCTGTGTTGAGCATAAACTGTCCAATGATGCATGAATAAATTAAAACATATGTGAGCCAAAAGGTTAGTATTGGGAAGGGTACTTGTTTGTGATCATTCTGCTCCCTCCACTGTACACCTTCTTACCTGCTTCCTCTCCATGTCACCTAATTTATGTGGGAACAGCACCTCCAGTTTCACATTTACAGACAAGTTTCAAGTTTGACAAATATCTTTATATCCTAAAAAATTTTAAGGTATTTTTTCTGCTACCTAAATTCCATGGTATGTGTTCTATAATGAGGGCCTTCCAGTTGACTAAAAACAAACAAAGCACTGTAACATAATGGGAAACATGAAGTGTGCCAGCAAAGTCTACAACCACAAATGCTAAACCAAGCTCAAAATCATGATTCACTGACCCTCTCTTTCTTCTGCTGTCGTCTGCGCTTCCTTTTGATGGCCCTGGCTCTCTTACGCCTGAGAATGATACGTGCCCTCACTCGCTCGGTGGCCTGGGTGCGGGGGATGCGACGTGGGGTTTGGGTCTGGGGCCTCTCCCTTCTCTGACTACTTACATCCCTCTGTCTTTCCCTGGGTCTCTGGCTCACTGCTTCCCCAGGCCTCTCTCCAACCTGGCAAATGCTCGCTTAGTTCATTACTGAATCGTTAAACAAAGTATCCTGCAATGAGTTAAGCTGTAAAATTGCTTCAGATACATTCAATATTCAAGAAAACCAGATGAAAATCCACTGTTGCTCTACTGGATATTATATTAACTATTCCTGTGTATATAAACATACCATTTTACCTAGAAATTTGTCAGGGATATATTCCCAATACCCTCATGAATACATGAATTCATGAATATAGGTACTCATCTTAACACAGATATGACTATTATAAAGTTACTGTAATATCACTTTTTGTTTAATAATTTTCAAGATTTAATGTCCAATGTTGTACAAATGATAAAGACTTATTTTCATGTCTGACATCATACAAATGCTACAATTCTATTTTCATCACATGTAATTCTTAGTATGACCTGATGAAAAAGCATAAATCAATTTCAACTACTGTATGTATACACCAATTTTTAGGTAATTATCTGACATATTATATTTATAATGAATGCTAAAACTTGTTGATTTTCAGGAAACTAAATTTAATACAAGTAAAATATCCACTTAGTTTCCAAAACACAGTTTTGAAATACCATGGGAGGCACTTGAAGCAATATCAAGTAAGTTTAGGACTGGCCCCCCTTGGATATGCTGATAACTTAGTGTTGCTTGGAGAGAAAGAGGCTGAAGATTTAGGAGATGGAATGGAGACAAAAGGACAAAGTAAAGGCAGATAAAACTAAACTGATGATTATTCAAGTGGATGGTGACAAAGAAAGTCAGCAGGCAAAGAGATGGAATGAAGTCAAAAGGGATTTAGAGAGAAATGTGACAGAACAAACGTGATGATCACTTGAGTGGATGGCAGCTCTATGGTGGTAGATTGTAAGTGGCCATGTGCTGTGTGCTGGAAGGGTGTTGGGGGTAATTCAGTCTTGTGTAATGTCTGCAACAAACAGTTACACAAACAGTGCAGTGGCATCAGAGGTGGGGATGATTTGGTAGATTTAAAGTGTGATGTGTAAGGCTGAAAAAAGAGAAAGGGTTGGATATGTCGGGACAGACTTGACAATGGGTCTTTGGAATTTACCGTAGCACGGGCTGAACAGGGTAGTACTCCCGAGGGGAATGGGAATGCTGGTGATAGGGAAAGCTGGAGCTCCTGTTTCACTAGCTATCTAACCATCCCCCTTTGCTGACCTTTTCAGTGTGACAGTAACATGGAGAGTAGACCAGCATACTCTCCCAAACATTTCCTCTAACTATATATGCACTACACCACATGCACTTTACATTTCACACAACGTATCCCACTATGTTACAGGGGTTGGCGCCAGCAAGGGCATGCGGCCAGATAACTTTGTCCCCGCTACCTAGTGGCGGACTTCTGGGGGGAGGCGTGGCGGGGGTTCCGCCAGCACAGATCATGGGTCCACGGCGAGATGGGGCTCGGGCCTGTGCTAGAGGGCACAGGGCATTGCGGTTCCCAGGCTGCCGCTTCCGCCCAATAGAGAGGGGCCCGAACCTGGGAGTAGCGCCCCAGGAGGCTGCCCTATCAGTGGGTGTATAATGACGGGATAGTTGCAGTGCCAAGACGCGCTTGGAGGGTGTCCCTGCAGCTGTCCTGGCAGGGTGCCCCGAGGCCACTACCACAGCCACTGGTAAGCTGGTGGGCTAGGGGTCCCATATCCATTGCCTGGACCTGGGATTGTGAAGTGAGTGGGACCTGTGCTGTGTCTGTCCCCATTTATTAATACTGAAGATGACAAAACAAAAAAGGTTTCAAAGCAAGCCTGAGGACAGTAAATCACCCATGGGGATGAGGGTGGGTTCATGGAATGTGGGAAGTTTGAGGGGAAGAGCAGGGGAAGTCGTTGAGGCATTCAGTAGGAGGTGGGTGGATGTGGCGTGTTTGCAGGAAGTCCGGTACAGGGGTGGATCAGCCAGAAAGATTGTTGGGAAGGACTGTTGCTATAAGTTGTTTTGGCAGGGGGGGACAGACGGATATGGAGGTGTTGGTGTGATGGTTGCGGAGAAATGGGTGGAATATGTCATGAATGTTTTGAGAGTAAGCGATAGGATATTGGTAGTGAAAATTCTGTTGGGAAGAAAGATAGCTGTGATTATATCGGCATATGCTCCACAGGCAGGATTGGATGAATCAGAGAAAGATAGATTTTGGGATGATTTAATACCTGTAGTGGGTGGTATGCAGGATGATGAGATAGTGATTTTGGGAGGGGACTTAAATGGTCATGTAGGTGAAGCAGCACAAGGTTATGAAGGAGTGCATGGGGGATGTGCATATGGTCTAAGGAATGCAGAAGGGGAAAGGATACTCGAGTTTGGGGAGGCAACGGACATGATTGTGTGCAACACATATTTTAGGAAAAGAGACAGTAGGTTAATTACGTATGAGTCTGGGGGAAATAGCAGTCAGATAGATTATTTTCTGGTTAGGAGGGCCGATAGGAGGTTAGTGAGGGATGTTAAAGTTATAGGAAGTGAGGAGTGTGTGCAGCAGCACAAACTATTGATTTGTGATATGGTGCTTAAGGAACAAGTGATGAAAAAGAGGACTTATGTACCTAGGAGGAAAATATGGAAGCAGAAAAACCAAGTAGTAAGGGATGCCTTGTATAGCGAGTTGAGGAGAGTGGTGGCTGAACAGGGAGCTGTAGACAGAGGCGTTAATGAACAATACAGAGCCCTCAAGAACAATTTCTTGAGAGTTACTGATGTAACATGCGGCTGGACAAGAGGACCACCAAAACATAAAGTAACTTGGTGGTGGGATGAGGGTGTAGAAGCTGCAATTAAGGAGAAAAGAAGGCTTTTCTGGGAATGGAAGAAGGGTGGTAGGAAAGAGGAATATTTGACTGCCAAGCGTAGGGCTAGGAGAGAGGTATACAGGGCAAAGTCTGAGTCACAGAGACAATTACTTGATAACCTAAATCATGGGGAAAGGAAAAATATATTTAGGGTGGCAGGTCAGGTGAAGAGGGATAATCGGGATATCATAGGTGAGCAGTGTGTGAAGAATGATGAAGGAAGGGTAGTGGTGAACAGTGAGGATATTAAAGATGCATGGAGAGAGCATTATAACCGGTTGTTGAATGAGGAGTTTGCTGGGACAAGGAAGGTTTGGAGCCAGCAGATCCAGTGTCTGGCCCTTGGCCTTTGATTGATACTGCTACTGTGAGAGAGGCAATAGGCAGGATGAGGGTGGGGAAGGCAGCAGGTATGTCTGGGTTGACTGCCGAAATGTTGAAGGCCTCAGGCGATATAGGGGTGAGTTTAGTCACTGACCTGATAAATAGGATTATTTATGAGTGTGTTGTCCCAGATCATTGGTTGAAGAGTGTAATTGTAAATGTGTATAAAGGGAAGGGTGATGCCCTGGAAAGAGGAAATTATAGAGGTATAAAGCTTTTAGATCAGATAATGAAGGTAATGGAAAGAGTTTTAGAAGGTATGATTAGAGAAAGAGTGAATATTGATGAGATGCAGTTTGGGTTTATGCCAGGTAGGGGGACCACTGATGCCATATTCATTGTTCGACAGCTTCAGGAAAAATATATTGGTAGGAGAAGGGATCTTTATTTTGTTTTTGTTGATTTGGAAAAGGCCTTTGACAGAGTCCCTAGAGAGGTGGTGAAGTGGGCAATGAGAAAGCTTGGCTTGGAGGAGTGGCTGGTTAGGGTGGTTATGGCCATGTATGTGGGTGCTCACACCCAGGTGAGAGTGAATGGAGATTTGAGTGATGAGTTTTCCGTGAATGTTGGTGTGCATCAGGGGTCAGTCTTGAGTCCCATGTTGTTTATCATGGAACTTGAAGCCCTTTCACGTGACTTTAGAAATGGACTCCCGTGGGAGTTGTTGTATGCTGATGATTTGGTGTTGATTGCAGAGAATGAAAGGGAGGCGGAGGAAAGGTTTAGGAAGTGGAGAGATGGTATGGGGCAAAAGCGTTTAAGAGTAAATGCAGATAAAACAAAAGTGATGATATCTAGGGTTGGTGGCAGTACTGTCAAAGACGAGGGAGAGTGGCCATGTGCAGTTTGCCACAAGGGCGTGGGAAGTAATTCCATCTTGTGCGGTGTGTGTGATAAATGGGTGCATAAGAGATGTAGTGGTATCAGAGGTAGACTGCGAGATAATGCTGATTTTATGTGTACGGCGTGCCGGGGTGAGCAGGTGGAGATCGTCAGACATGAAAGGATTGAACTTGCTGGTGAATCTCTTGAGTGTGTGGAAGAGTTTTGTTATTTGGGAGACATGTTGTGTGCTGGAGGTGGGGCTGGAGCTAGCTCTGTGGCTAGGGTGAGAAGTGGTTGGAAGAAGTTCAGGGAGCTCTTGCCTCTCCTGACATTGAGAGGGCTCTAGAGGGCTCTCCCTACGTGCTAAGGGGTCTTTGTATGCAGCATGTGTTAGGAGTGTAATGCTGTATGGCAGTGAGACCTGGGCAGTGAGGGAGGAAGACATTCGCCGGCTCAGACATACAGAAATGACAATGATTAGGTGGATGTACAGTGCGTCCCTGCGTCCAAGGCCTGGAGGGGCTGGGTTTACAATGGAAGAGTTGAGAGGTAGGATGGGACTGAAGTGTATTGGTGTTGTGATGAGGAGAGGTAGATTGAGGTGGTTTGGACATGTGGAGAGGATGGGGGATGATAATTGGGTGAGGAAGGTGAGAGGTGTTAATATTGGGGGTGGGGTTATGAGGGGTAGACCGAGAAAGACATGGGACGAGGTCATTAAGTGTGACCTTAGGGTTAAGGGACTGAACAGGGAGGCTGCAATGGATCGTGCAGCGTGGAGAGCCGCCATTAGGTGACCAAGGCCGACACATGCAAGCATGATGGAGCCTTTAAAAACGAAACGAAACGAACAATGTATCTTTTATAACAGCTCCTGAGAGTTCGCATGCATTGGCTTTGGTCACCTAATGGAGGCTCTCCACGCTGCTCCATTTCTGGCAGCCTCTCTATTCAATCCCTTATCCCTGAGGACATACTCTATGACCTGATCCCATGTCTTTTTTGGTGCGCATCTCACAACCCTACCCCTGACGTTCACACTTCTCATTTTCCTCACCCAACTGCACAGGGGTATTCTGTTACCAGGATGATATGAACTGTGCTGGGGGGAGAAGGGGGAAGATGAAACTAGCTCCATCACTGGGATCAGAGTGAACTGAAAAAGTTTAAGACACTGTTATCACTTGTAATACAATGGGGACTTTCCTTTTATTTGACACAATTTTTATGCTATATGTGTGAGAAGTGTAATGTTTTATGGTAGTGAAACTTAAGCACTAAAGGGGAAGGATATGTGTAAGTTTGAGCACACAATGACAATGGCTTGACTGATGTAATGTAACTCATGCTATAAAGGAACATCATTTAGAACTAACAAAGATATCAGCTTCAGTAGTGACACAATTATGTTTGAACACTGAAAATGTAATTAAAATAATAAAAGGAACATCAATAAGAACTAAAAGTGGTATTAACTTCTGTAGTGACTCAATTATGATAAAACAATGAAAGTGTACAGTAACTAAAGTCATAAAAAAATATTGATAAGACTAACAATGCCAATACCTTCAGTGGTGGCACAGTTACAATACAACACTGAAAAGGTGATGTGAAATATCATACAAAGAACATTAATAAGAAGGGTGAGAGAGACCAAAAAAAACCTAGGACGAGGTCACAGAGTATGAACTCAGGGATAAGGGATTGAATAGGGATGCTACCAGAGATCAAGCAGTGCGGAGAGTCGCCATCAGGTGACCAAGGCCGATGCATGCAAGCATGCTGGAGACTTTATAAATGATACAACAAATAACACAAATAAGAACTTACTGTTGCATTGTCTTCAGTAGCGGCACAAACTGGACAGAACCACTCCTCGACTGGGACTTGGTCCAGCGGTGGGTCAAGGCACTCCAGGTGGTAACCATGGTCACAGCCATCACACAGCAGTAACCGATCCTCACGGTCACACTCGTGGCACACCTGTCACACAAGCCATCCATTACATCACCATCATCATCATCATCATCATCATCATCACCATCACCCTGACCTCCTATTGCCATCTATGGATCCTGAATTTGGCTGTGTTATTTTTTTTTTCTTTGAGGAAACAATCTTGTGGGCTTCTGGTCTTTGGTACCTTCTTCCTTGCATTAAAAAGAGAGAGAGAGAGAGAGAGAGAGGAGGGGCAATGGGGTGAGGTGGGGACCACAAGGACATGGAAATAGAAAAAAATACCAGAGGAAAACTAACAAACAGCATGCCCACTGAAATGGGTGTCGTATGTCTATAAGGTGGAGTATCCGTACCACATACTGCATATGGTTTGTCCTTGTTGAAATTTCTTCACTAATATGCTGCCAGTTAATTAACCTATTTTCTTCACTTAAAAACTGCTTGTGATTCACCATAAAGTTGTTCTGAAGTCATATGTGAGTGCATTTACATGCACCAATGTCATGAACCTGAAGCATCTCACTTAAAGCTGTTTGACGTAAATGAGCAATTTTGCCTGCACACTTAGACTTTTAAGTGAAGACTGACTTGTACACATGATCAAAAATGAGTACACTTGGTAATCCATAGTTTCAAAGTAAACACTATTGCTGTTCACATTCCTTCATACGGTATATGTTTCTGAATGGTTAGTGTATTTTAGAAAGTATATAAAGTTTCTTCTTTGTGGTGTATTCACATTTATGAAAAGTTAACGGAGAACATTTCCAAACATTTCCTTCACTGTTTCAAACCGTAAAAACAAAAAAAGCTTCATATATCTGAGCAACTGTACAGGTACCTTTTGTTATGAATCAGTGATGTGGTCCAAATGAACATTATGTTACTCATAAAACAAGTTATGCAAGTTATGTGAAACTGATAAATCAGCATTAAAGTAGAAACTGAACTTTAATAGGCAATTTCCTTTGATTTACTGCAGACTTACCAACTGAAAAGACTGTGAAAACAGTATGATTTACAACAGGGATTTACTGTTTTCATGTATCCGCCATGGCTCATCATGCAGCTTACAATAAACACCTAACAACAGCATCTGAATTCATATCGACATTCTTGGTAAATACCAGAATGAATTTAAACCTATAAACTGCAGCATTTATTTTTTCTGCCCTTCCCAATGCTAACAAAAATGTCAGTTTACTGACCTTACCTTAAATCAGTTATACTTGATAAGAGATCATGATGAAGTATAAATGTGCTTAACCCTCTCATACATGAGGGCTCGGTAAAAAATCCAACAGCTCACACTTTTTCAATGCAGGTTGCGTCCCTATCCATATAGATTGTGGTACTTTTTCACCATGATTTTCAGGTGTGCCCTAACCTGGGAACTGATGAAATGTTAATATACCTCTTTTTAATCAGCACTGAATAACTGAGTGGATGAAAAAATATGGAAATTTATTTTTTCTTTTCTTTTTTCCTCTTTCATTAGGAAGATCATTTATTCATTTATAACATGTAGTAATTTCATAACAATACAGTTAGAAATAAGGGGAGGGGAATGAAATGATTGGAAACATTTTATGATGTTTAGCCAGCCGCTACTAGAAAAGCCAGGTGCAAACACCATAATACACTTCTGTTCCGTGTGCCATAAAAATCTTTCTAATACAGCTAGAAGTGTCACTTTCTCAAGAAAATTACTGCAAATAAATGCTCTACAACTTTCTCTCAATAAGCACCAATGTGCTGAATAAATTAAAGAATGATAAAATATGTATGTGGAAGGTATTAAGAATATATGGAGTGGAGGGGAAATTGTTGAGTGCTGTGAAGAGTATGTATGAGGGAGCTAGGGCTACGGTGCGAGTGGATGGTGAGCTGAGTGAGTTCTTTGATCTCAATGTGGGACTGAAACAGGGGTGTGTAATGTCTCCATGGCTGTTTAATATATATATGGATGGGGTTGTAAAGGAGGTTCAAGGTAGGGCAGTGGATGTGGGGGTGGCCCTAATGAATGAGGGTGAGATTTGGAAGCTTCCGGTGTTGCTGTTTGCTGATGATACAGTATTGTTGAGTGAAGATGAATGGGAGTTGCAAGGTTTGGTGAATGAATTTGGGACAGTGTGTAGGAGGAGGAAGCTGAAAGTTAATGTAAACAAAAGTAAAGTTATGGTGTTTGAGAGGAATGAAGTCACAGAGTGTGTAGTGAGGTTGGATGGTGAGGATATGGAGAATGTGAGTGCATTCAAGTACTTGGGTAGTGTGATGAGTAAGGATCGAACTTTGGGGGATGAAGTAAATGAAAGGGTACAGCAGGGAAGGAAGGTTGTTGGTACACTGAAAGCAGTGATGAGAAATAGGGAGGTGAGTATGGAAGTTAAGAAGTCACTGCATGATGGTATTGTGATCCCTACCCTGACGTATGGAAGCGAGGCGTGGACCTTGCAAGAAGGGAACAAGTCAAGAGTGAGAGCAGTGGAAATGAGTTACTTGAGAGGAGCATGTGGAGTGACGTGGAGGGACAGGTTGACGAATGAAGAAGTGAAGGAACGTTGTGGGGTAAATGTGGATGTGGTTGAAAAGATTAGGAGAAATACACTGAGGTGGTTTGGACATGTGGAGAGGATGGAGAATGAAAGACTGACTAAGAGAGTGTATGTAGGTGAGGTGGAGGGAGGGAGAGGGAGGGGTAGACCGAGGATGAGGTGGAGGGATGGAGTTGAGAGGTATATGAGGGAGGGGGGGGTGAGTTGGGGGGAGGGGAGTCAAATGGTGGGTGACAGAGTGACCTGGAGGCGTTTTGTCTGCGGCCACCCTTTGCGGGATTAGGGCGTCGGGCTATAGATAGATAGATAGAATTTCTCTTTTTTTTTTTCACTCATTAGGAAGATCATTTATTCATTTATAACATGTACCAATTTCATAACAATACAGTTATAAATAAGGGCAGGGAAGAAAGTTGAATGGCAACATTTTCCGATGTCACACCCATTGCTGAGTGTGGGGTGTGTTGCACGTAAGGTCTGGGCCAACCCATGGGAGTCATGCAGTACGCGGAAGCGGTTGGACGCAGGTTGCAGTGAAAGAGTTCAAGAGGGTTAATATGAAGTCATTTGTATTCTAAACAGAAAATATTACTAATAATTTTAATTTTCACGACACACATTTTAAAAGTGTGATGAAATCCATGAAATTTAAGTACAGTACAGTATGTTTTCAGGTATGGGTCTGGCAGTTTGTAGGTCAATACCTAATACAGTATGGCCAGGACAAATACTGAAAGAATCAGATTTGAAAGGGCTTGCCAACAATTATACATTACACTTCAAGTTCATTTACATATAATTTTTGTTGTCGTTGTTGCAGCCACAGGCTCACCTGGACATGAACACAGTGGACTACAGGTAACCTGAGACTATTAAACATGCATAATTAAACCAAGACACCTTTGCTAATTAGTCTGACGGGTAGACAAGGGAAAGTATCCCTTCATGCCTGACATTAACCTCCATATTGTGCACAGCACACTCAGATGGGTTCCAGCCTTGGAAGCAATAATAATTTCAGGGAAAATTAGAGAAGTATTGCCTGAGGGCCTCCCAGTCCACAGTGCCAAACTGACACAAACACCACTTCCTGATAAGGTCCACAGGCCTTACTGAAGTGGAGAGACAGACAGAAATATCTGCAACCTATTTATCACACAACAGCATGCCATACCATATAAAATCCTGGCAACCATCCACAACTTTATAACATCACTGATAGGCTACTCTGTAAAAGCATCACAAACGAACCTCACAATATGTTGGATTCTCTTCAGGGATACTCTGGTCCTCAGCGTCTTTCTTAATGGTGACATTCCGAACCACAGGACCTTCAAAATACTCTTGTACTGCAACTGTCTTGAATGGTTTTCTGTCTTGAGGACATGTAGCATTTGTCTGTAATAAGTAACTCTATAAACACACTGAAAACACTATAAATAAATACTATATCAAAATTTTGGATTCCTATTACATTATTATATCTGAAATAAGCAGCTATTGTGATTTCTCTTTTTATATAGTTACAGACCTCATTATATATACCTAAGAATTACATATATATATATATATGCAAACTAACCACAGGAGAAATGAAAGAAGCAACAGTGATATATATATCTATATATATATATATATATGCAAACTAACCACAGGAGAAATGAAAGGAGCGACAGTGAGTATTTTCATATATTACATCTTTAGACAGAGTGAGACAGAAACGTAAAGGGTAGAGGTCTTTTATGCACACCCGCAGCAGGTAGTGGCACACAGAACAATGGATGACCTGAATTTTTACCTGCGGCTTAACTTAGGGTCACCTGCAGCAGGGAGTGGAACACAGCAAAGGATGACCTGAATCTAAAAAATGCACGTGACAAAGGAGGAGGGAGCAGGAGGGGAGGAAAGGGGAGTGGGAGGGAGGGGGAAGGGGAGAGGGGAGAGGGAGGAGGGGATAAATACTGCTGCTTAACTTAAGACCTAGAGGATTAATGCTTCGTGTGTCCCACACAGGTGTGACTACACCACAAGGAGATGACAGGGAACAATCACGTGTTAGTCTGGGGGATACTGCTTTAATATTACTTCAGTTAACAATTTATCACACTTAAAATGACCATAGCTCATGTTTACATTCTTTTCATATGTGCCAGAAATTAGACAAGATTCTATTACATTTCTTTCATCTAAGCTTTATGATCTTCCTAGAATCTTGGAGCCTGTGGAGTCAATATGGTGATCACTGGATGCTTTGTGTTGAAATAAACCACTACTCTGTTGGGCTGTTCTTACACTGTATTTATGTTGTGAGATTCTAGTTTCCAAATCTTTTCCAGATTGTCCTACGTAAAATTTGTTGCAGCTATTACACGGGATTTTGTAAACAACGCCTGAATTACTGAAAGGGTTGTTCTTGATGAGGGTTTTTTTTATGGTGTTCTCATATTTGAATACTACTTGTACATTGAGTTTCCTCAGTATGTGAACAACATCAAGAAAATTTTCATGGAAGGGGAGGACAAGGGTTCTTTGAATGTTCTGGTGATCTGGCTTATTAGTTTTCCCTTCAAGGAATCGTTTCTTGGCTGTATTGTGGCACTGAGTTAGTATGCTTTGTGGATATTTTAGCTTCTTTCCAATACTTTGAATCATTTTTAGTTCATCATCTAAAAATTCTGGGTCTGAAATTCTATATGCTCTTAGGTACATGGATATGAACACAGATCTTTTTACATTAATATGATGGTTTGAATTGTAATGAACATATGACATAATATTTGTAGGTTTTCTATATACCTTAGTCTTCAAAACATTTTGGTCCCTGATGACTTTTACATCCAAAAATGGCAATTCATTATCCATTTCCATCTCATGAGTAAACCTAATCAATGGAACTAACGAATTTAATTGCAGGAGAAATTCATCAATGGGAAGACTGTTAGGCCAGAAGCACGGGATATCATCAACGTATCGGAGCCAAACTATGTTTTGCTCCTTTATGGAGGTCAGTAAATGTTTCTCAAAGTACTCCGTGTAAATATTTGCCAGAACTGGGGAGAGGGGATTACCCATGGCCATACCAAATTTTTTTGTGTAAAATTTACCTTCAAAGGTAAAAGAAGAGTTCACAATGCACAATCTAATTAGCTTGATAATGTTTTCAGAGGGAATACCATCAGTGTTACTACCCAGAATGCTTGGCAGGAAAGTTAAAACATCATCAACAGGGACATTTGTGAATAATGATTTAACATCAAAGCTGACTAATTTGTAGGGGTACATGACATTTAGAGATTTTAACTTTCTTACCAAATCCTCACTGTTTTGTACAAATGAATCAGAGATAGTGCCTACAACAGGGGACAACAGTGTTACAAGCCGCTTGGAGAGCTTGTATGTCGTAGAGCCTACAGAGCTTACAATTGGCCTGATGGGGTTGTTTGGTTTGTGAGTTTTAATCAAGCCATACATATATGGTGCAGATGGATTTTGCACAGAGAACTGTTTGATCAAGTCATCCCTTCCTCTTAGCAAAGTCTTGATTTCTTTATGGAATTTTCTACTTTGTTTTTCAGTTGGATCACTTTTTAGTTCACTGTAGGTGTTGGTGTCACGCAACAGTTCACTCACTTTTTCCTTGTAGTCACATTTGTTCATGACTACTACAGCGTTGCTTTTATCACCTGTAGTTATATGCAGGGAGTCATTTGTGCTCCAATCAGACTGAGCCTGTGTAGGTTTATATCCAAGGGATGGTTGGAGTTTACTGCTCATATATTGCCACTCAGGGACAAGTGAGGATGGTCACTCTCTTCTTAAATGTCAGGACCAACTTACCTAGTCCCAGGCTCCTACGCTCCTCATGAGGCAACATAGGATTGGATGATGGATGGATCGATATATAGCCTATATATAAAATAAATACCAAATATATATAATACAATACAGTAAACATAATCTATATAGTATACAATATATACAAACTATTCTGTATACAATGCATATACTGTATTAACAACATACCGGTATATAATGGTTATGTACACAATATGTATATCATCTTGACTTCTCTTTTACAAAAATAAGAACAGGGTGGAGTTGGGTCTACAAAGCAGTGAATGAGGCAGCACAACAAGATGGAGAATTAATCAGCATTATGTCCAGTGAAATCAGCCAAACACTCATTCACACAACCTCCAAGACTCCAGAGTTCTGCTTCTACCTCATAGGTCTAACCATCTGTGCATTATCTGTTTGTATTTTTCTTTACAGGCACCCTTCACACTACCTGCAATACACAATCAATCCAATATACCATAACCATCCGCTATAATCATCAAATTAAAATGAAGTGCCATACCCTTGTCATCTGTTCCTCCTTGTATAAGTCATCAAAGCAACTCACACCCCTGTTAGTACCCTAGTCTCATAAACTTTTACTCCTCACTTTCTTACACACCACATGCTTCCCTCAAACTTTAAACTCTCTCACATGTACACCTTTCACAACACTAATGACTGTAAACCACACCTGGCTGCCTCTCTCAGCTATCATTAAAATGAATGATAGGTACTGTTATTCAAAAAAAGTTTTTAAAATCAAGACATTAAAATGAATTGAATTTATACATTATAAGCTCTCACCTTAGCCCACTCTAGGATGCAGATAAGGCAAAAGATGTGGTCGCAGGCATCTGGTGATCCCACTTCACCACGCATACGCCCCAGACAGATGGCACAGGTCTCTGCTCCTGGTGGCCCACTGCTGCTGTCAGAGTCACCCGTCTCACACCCATCATCGCCTTCAATCAAAGCACGGCTACAATGAGTACTGTATCTGACAAGTTACTGTCAGACACAAAAATGATATTGGTATAAAATATAAGAAGCAATGTCTGAAATCATGAAGGAAACCATTCTGAAGGTGGTTAGCAATGACAGGAGGAAAAAAGAATGCCATTAAAAAAAAAAAAAAAAACTTAGATCTTAATCAGAGATCTTCTGGTGTACGGTGATGGTGAAATTATTCACTCTATCAAGTAGGGATTTTTTTCAGTTGAAGGTGACTTTTTGGTGGTGTATTCAGAGTAAAATAACAATGGGATGCCCTGCCCTATAACAGCTTTATCACTGCCACAGGAGGATATATTGTCTGTTGCCAGATGCCTTAATCCCGTAAGGGGTGGCCACAAACAAATCGGCTCCATGTCACCCTGTCACCCAACATTTCACTGCCCTGCTCCCAGCTCACACACCCCTCTCTCATATACCTCTCCACTCCATTCCTCCATCACATCCTTGGCCTCCATTCCCTCTCCCCCCCTCCACTTCAATCACATACACTTTCCTCACAAGTCTCTCACTCTCCATAGTTTTTATAATATAGTTGCCATCTCAAGATAGTTGTATTCAAATTAGGGCAATCACTAATACAGAAACAAAAATCCAAGGAACTGTACATACTGAGAGAGGTCTAGGTGCCAGAGAACATTTTTAGGCTCTAATTCACATACCGGTACTGTAGCTTGAATGATGTCCTAAGTATGAAAAGACATCCTCTGGTTTTTCAAGAACTGATCTGGCCCCCAACTTCCCTGAATGTGCCTTTTTGTTTTGAGTTATGACTAAAGAAAGAAATAAAGAAAAAACAAAGCAAGAGATTTACAGGCCACTGTAGGTAGCTCTGTATTTTTTTTTTTTTTATGCAAGGAAGAAGGAACAAAGGCCAGGAGCCCGCAGAACGTTCCTTCCAAGAAAAAAACAAAAACAATACAAAAGAGAGGCAAATTCAAGATCCATTCATTTCACGATGCCTGGACACACAGCGTTTGAAAGACTGGAGATCATAGGAAGTAGGAAATGCAGTCAGAGGGAGACATTTCCAGAGCTAACCTGCTGCATAAAGAAGGATTGGAAGTAATGGTTAACTCTTACATTAGAGAGTTGGACAGAAAAGGGATGAGAGTTTGTTGCTAGACAGGTGCTGCACGCTCATAGTTGACATGGAAGGATGCAAGCAGACAGTTCAGAGGAGCAATGACCACTGAAGTAGCGACAGAAGCAAAGGTCTTGTAGTCCATATTCATAAAGCTGGGTTTTGCAAGCCTTCTCATACATTATGTATGGGACCATTTTGAATCTGTGCCATCCTTAACTGGTGACTGTCACTGCAATTAGTGTTTATACCCATTTTCACTTATCAAAAAGTAATCTTATACCTTTCCTGCAAACTCAGAAGATTTATACCATACATGTCTCATTTATTTTGTCTCATTACTTTCTAGCAATTGTTGGGAAGTAATCAGATGGCTTTGGCTCTTAGTTTAACTGGCAGTCTATAAATAACATCAGCTGTACCATCACCAATGTCAGTACAGGGATTCTTTTAAATGGACGCATGGTATCATCTGACTGACTGATTGACTGAATTTAAGTACAGTATTTCAATCACCTTTATTCTATTGTAATGGTACAATCACAGTTATTTTTCCATTTCACTGGTAAACTCCACTTATCCACACCTTCTGGTATATTTCTCACAAATATTTCATTCAGCTCTCTCCACTACATTTTACCATTTCAGTATTTACCTTGCCAATACCTTCCCATTCTTCAACGTCTTCACTGGATTCTTCACTACTGCTAAACTGTTTCTACTTTAACTTGGCCTAAAACTGCAATCTCTCCACCTTCAGTGCTAAGCTGTAACAAGAGATTAACACAAGAAAAATGTGGCAGTCACAAAGAGGTGCTATGGAAAAGATGTGGAGCCATGAGTACTGTCTAGTTTGTTATCAAGCTACCGGTATATCACATAAACCGCAAATGGAAAAAATCTGAGTCAAGTTAAGGTAAACAGAGTATAGTTATGTGCTCATGACTGGAAATAGGTTAGGCCTTCATACAATTATTTTTTCCCAGTTACTGAAATCAGAAAACAATGAAAAAAGTGTACATCTCAGGGGCCTTGAACTCTCATATACAAAGGGTTTATTGCAGAATTTGGGTGGCAAGAAAACAAGACGGAGGTCAGAGGTGCACCTGCATTATATGCCCTCTTCCAATGACCAACAAGGAAGTAAAAAAGAGACAGACATGTGAAAACTGGGAAAGGCAGAAGCTAAAGAAGTTATCAGCAACCTTGCAAGCTACCATATATATATATATATATATATATATATATATATATATACCTGTATATACACTTTTTTTTAATAACAGAACAGAGGAAGGAAAGCATATGACAGGGTGGATAGACAAGGACTGTGGAAAGTATTAAGAATATATGGAGTATGTGGGAAGTTGCTGAATGCTGTGAAGAGTATGTATGATGGTGCTAAGGCTGCAGTGTGTGTGGATGGTGAACTGAATGAATTTTTCTCTTTGAAGGTTGGGTTGAAACAGGGATGTGTCATGTCTCCAGGGTTGTTCAGTCTGTACATGGATGGGGTAATAAAAGAGGTACAAGGTAGGGCAGTAGATGCTGGAGTGGCCCTGGTGAGAGAGGATAGTGTTTGGAAACTCCCTGCACTGTTGTTTGCAGATGACACTGTGTTGTTGAGTGAAGATGAAGGGGAGCTTCAAGGATTGGTGGATGAGTTTGAGAGAGTGTGTAAGAAACGGAATCTAAAGGTGAATGTAGGGAAGAGTAAAGTGATGGTCTTTGAGAGAGGTGAAGTCAGTGAATGTACAACAAGGTTGGATGATGAGGAAATGGAAAATGTGAGTATGTTTAAGTATTTGGGTAATGTGATGAGTAAGGACGGAAGTTTGGAGGGTGGAGTGCTTGAAAGGGTACAACAGGGAAGAAAGGTTGCTGGTTCCTTGAAAACAGTGATAAGAAACAGGGAAGTAAGCATGGAAGTGAAAAAGTTACTATATGACAGTATTGTGATACCAACTCTAACGTATGGAAGTGAAGCTTGGACGTTGTTGGAAGGGCACAAGTCAAGAATGAGAGCAGTGGAAATGAGTTATTTAAGAGAAGCATGTGGAGTCATATGGAGAGACAGGCTGACAAATGAGGATATAAAGGAGCGTTGTGGTGTGGATGTGAATGTGATAGGAAGCATTAGGAGGAACACACTGAGGTGGTTTGGCCATGTGGAGAGGATGGAGGGTGACAGACTGACAAAGAGTGTATGTGGGTGAGGTGGAGGGGGGGAGAGGGAGGGGGAGGCCGAGGATGAGAGGGAGGGATGGGGTGGAGAGATATATGAGAGAGGGGGGGGTGAGCTGGGAGCAGGGCAGTGAAATGGCGGGGGACAGGGTGACATGGAGGCGATTTTTTTGTGGCCACCCCGTAAGGGACTGAGGCGTCTGGCAATAGATAGATAGACAGATAGGAAGGAAAAACAAATAAATAGGAAAAAACTAATCCATACACCAGATTAGGTTATTTGTGTCCTCTGTTCATAAAGTATCTGTAACAGTTAGACTTGAACAGCTGTGGGTTGAAGTTTTAAGGGAAACAACTCTGGGGAAGCAGTTCCTGAGAGATGTAGTTCAGAGAATGAAAAAATTCTGATAGGCAGAGGTTCTGCAATATGGCTGAGTGACATTCCAGTCATGAGAGCTACCAGATGCCCGTGTAGCATGAGGGAAGGCATGGAGAGGTGGCACCATGGACACAACTTCGTCTGAGCATCTGCTATAAAAACATCTGTAAAATGATGGAAGGAAGGCAACATTCCTTCTTACTTGTAGGGGAGGTAGTTTATTAGTAACAGCAGGATTATTAATTCTAACAGTTTTGTTCTGAATTTTGTCTAGTTGTTTTAATGCAACCTCTCCACATCCATTCCACAAGGGTGAGCAGTATTCAAGCTGAGAGCACACATGACTCTCATAAATTATAGCTAACTGCTCGTCAGTGAAGAAGTTACGGACTCTGTACAATAATCCAAGTTTCTTTGAGGTGGTTTCACGAAGTGATCTGACATGAGAGGTCCAGCTGAGGGTATTGTTAAATGAGACACCAAGAATTTCAATACTTTTGGAGATGGGAATACAGTAATCCCTCCACTATCCGATGTCCGGAAAGTGGTCCCGTCCAGAAAGTGGGCCTCTGACTGCTGGACTGGTACTTATGACCCTAACCCAGCCTAACTTTGAAAGCCACCTAAATAACTCCCTACTGGACATGACCAGCACTTATTTAAACCTATTTAAGACCCTATTCACACCAATAATGGACATAAAGCATGAAATAAATGAAAAGGAACCAGAGAATGAGGAATTGGAAGTGAGTATGGAAAATACTTAGGCCTAGCAGTGTACAGGGTACTGTACTTTCAACACGTCTGTGGCCGCCCCCTCTAACTCTCTAAAGCTCTGGTAGTTGTGAAAATGCTCTTGAAGCACATACAGTAATCCAGTGTTGTGCTACACTTAATTCTTTGCACTGTGAGTTATAATTGTTTAACACTGCACATTCTTCTTAACCGAGCCACGCCAGTTTCAACCACCACTTTGCATACCACACTCACTCCACACTTAATCCTTTGCACTCTAAATTCTAATTTCTTTACACTGCACAACACTGTAAATTCCCATGTTGTCTAGTGGCGAGGTATTGCAGTTTATTCACTGTTTATTCATAAAAAACGAGAATGTGCGGCATCCATTATGATGGACGTCTTCTCTGAACGAAGGTTAGGCAGTAACTGGGGACAGGGTTGCCAGATCTGAACTCGGCCACATTACCATATTCCTCAATTTTCATTGCCAAATTTAACTTTTCATTACCCAATTCTTAAAGGAAGGATTTATTCTTCACTAATTATATGTACAAATGGAAATAATCACTCTCCTTATAATTAAAAGCATGTTTATTTTTGCACTATGTATGCTAGCAGATTAATCAAAGAAAGCAGACAGTCCACAATCTCCATTCTCTATATCTTCATACATGTGAAAAATCTGTTTAGTATTGGATCATGCTGATTCACTACCAAACGAACTTTTCAATACCAAATTGGCCCACATTTGGTAACGAAAAATACCAAATGGCAACCATGGATGGGGAGGGGGGAAGGGGGAGGAAGGGGTGAAGGGGCTGTGGCGTAAACAGCTGTTTGATGCCGCGTGGCAATTTCAAATTACGGGTGGGAAAAAATTAGGATTTTGGGGGGATTTTTTTCTATTTTTGGCCATTTTTGGGTTCCGAAGGTCCAGGCCCACAATGTCCGGTAAGTGGGGAGTCCGGAAAGTGGGCATCCGGAAAGTACAAGGATTACTGTATTTGTACCACTGAAGGTAATATACGAATCAGGCAACACCTGTCTATTAGTAAATTGTATATATTTACTTGCATTAAATGAGACACGGTTGTTTTGTCCCCATTCACTGATTGTAGATAAGTCTTGGTTTATGGAGATGGCTGTACTAAGTTGAGAGTTAGAGATATCAGACTTTGTAAATGGGTGTCTGGGTGTGAATGAACTATGAAGTGTTGAGTCATCTGCATATGAAAGGATGGGATTGTGGGTGACAGATAACAGATCATTAATATGAACCAGGAACATGGTTGGCGCAAGAACTGATCCCTGCAGCACACCAGTGTTAACTGAGTGGAAATTGGAATATTCATCATCTACTTTTACAGGTGTTGATAGAGGTAGGGCAAGAGAAGGTGTGGCCTTGTTAGTAAGTCCGGAAGTACAGCAGTGTGTGATTGAATAGAAGGAGGTGTCACTGAGACTGATGTGGGTGAAAGCGAAATCTGAATGTGAGTTGTGGGTGTTTGTGAGTGCATATGGGCCTGGTAGTGAAAGGGATGAGGAAGAGAGGGAGTCTTTCTGGAATGATGTTGATGAGTGTCTGCAGAGTTTTGGAGCAAATGTGAATGTGGTAATGATGGGAGATCTGAATGCTAGAGTGGGAAATGCAGCATTTGAAGGTGTAGTTGGTATGCATGGTGTGCCTGGAAGAAATGAAAATGGGGAACAAATGATAGGGATGTGCGTTGAGCGAGAGATGGTGATTGGAAATATGCTGTTTGAGAAAAAAGATATTTATAAGTATACATGGGTGAGACAGGAGGGTGGAAGGGTTGATGATAGAGCTTTGATGAACTATGTGGTTGTGTCCAGGAATGTAATGGGAAGATTGTTGGATGTGAGAGTTCTGTGAGGGGAGGGTGGAGGTATGTCTGACCATTACCTGGTGGAGGGAAAGTTAAAAGTAGGTAAGAGATGGATGAGATCTAGGAGGGTTAGGTGTGGGAGGCAGGTTTTGAACATGAGTGAGTTGGATAAAAGAGAGAAAAAGATAGAGTATCAGGAGAAACTGAAAGATGAGTGGAACGCAGTGAAAGATCAGGAAAATGGCAGCGTGGAGGAGGAATGGCAGTTGTTTAAGAGAGTTGTGGTGGGGCATGCAGAAGAGGTGCGTGGTGTGAGACGTGTGGGTGGTGGTGTAAGAAAAGGAAGTGAATGGTGGTGCAAGGAAGTATGGTTGTCGCTAAGAAGAGACGTGCATATGAAGTGCGGCTGCAGAGGAAGGATGAGGTGTCATATGAGAGGTATAAGGGGAAGAGGAATAGGGCGAGAAGGGCTGTGCGTGATGCTAAAGTGGCAGCAGATGAGAGGTGGGGTAGGCAGCTGACTGAGAATTTTCAACAGAATACGAAAATGTTCTGGAAGGAGGTGAAAAGGGTGCAAAAGGGAGAGTCTGGGAAGGAAGAGTGAGTAAAAGCAGAGGATGGAAGGATGTTAACTGAGATGGATGCAGTAAGGAAGAGTTGGGCAGAGTATTTTGATAGACTGTTAAATGTAGAGGAGGAAAGGGTGGCTGAGATTGTGGCAGATGGAAGGGTGCAAAGAATAAATGTGTTGGGAGAGTTGAATGATTCTTTGATCACGAAGGTGGACGTGGAGAAGGCAGTAAAGGAGATGAAAACACGGAAAGCTGCAGGTATGGATGGGTGTGCTGTGGAATGCCTGAAGGGTGGTGGAGCGACTAATGTTGACTGGTTAGTCTATCTATCTATCTATCTATCTATCTACTGCCAGACGCCTCAATCCCGTTTGGGTTGGCCACAAACAAATCGCCTCCAAGTCGCCCTGTCCCCCGCCATTTCACTGCCCTGCTCCCAACTCACACCCCCCTCTCTCATATACCTCTCCACCCCATCCCTCCTTTGTGAAAGGTACGGTGCCAATTGACTGGGCAAGTGCTTGTGTGGTCCCGTTGTATAAAGGCAAGGGTGATAAGTATGAATGTACTAGCTTTAGGGGTATAAGTCTCTTGAGTGTTGCAGGTAAGGTGTATGGTAGAGTGTTACTTATGAGAGTTAGAGAGGGTACAGAGAGAGTGATTGGTGATGAGCAGTGTGGCTTTAGGAGAGGAAGAGGATGAGCGTATCAGGCGTTTGCTGTGAGACAAGTGTGTGAAAAGTATTTAGCGAAAGGCAGGGATGTGTTTTGGGCATTCATGGATTTAGAGAAAGCATATGATAGAATTGATAGGGAGGCTATGTGGACTGTTTTAAGATTGTATGGACTTGATGGTAGGTTACTAAAAAGGGGTGAAGAGTTTTTATGTAAACAGTAGAGCGTGTGTAAGAGTGGGAAATGATGCGAGTGATTGGTTTCCTGTGAGAGTGGGGCTGCGACAGGGATGTGTGATGTCACCTTGGTTGTTTAATATTTATATGGATGGTGTTGTAAGGGAGGTGAATGCAAGAGTTTTAGGTGGAGGTCAGAGTCTGGTGAATGTTGATGGTCAAGAGTGGAATCTGAAGCAGCTGCTGTTTGCAGATGATACTGCACTGGTGGCTGATTCAGAGGAGAGATTGAGACAGTTGGTAGAGGAGTTTGGAAGGGTGTGTGAAAGGAGGAAATTGAAAGTAAATGAGAATAAGAGTAAAGTGATGAAGCGTACGAGGTTGGTAGATGGCAGGGGGATGAATATAGTTTTGAATGGTGAGTTGCTTGAGGAGGTAGAGTGTTTTAAATATTTAGTGCTATGGATGGAAGAATAGATGCAGAAGTGAAGTTTAGAAAGAATGAAGTAGGAAAGGTGCTGGGAGAAATGAAAAAGGTGTTTAGATGTCGTTCGCTTAGAATGGATGTAAAGAGAAGGCTGTATGAGGGTGTTGTGGTACCGACTGTGTTATATGGGGCTGAAACATGGAATATGGGTGTAGCAGAGAGGAAAAGTTTGAATGCAATGGAGATGAGGTGTCTGAGGAGTATGTGCGGAGTGACGCATATGGATCAAGTGCGAAGGAGAATCGGAGTTGTTCGGGAGATGGCTGGTAGAGTTGAGCAGAGGGTGTTGCAATAGTTTGGGCATATGGAGAGAATGGATAATGAGCGATTGGTGAAAAAGATAACTAGATCTGATGTGAGAGGTGTAAGGCTGAGAGGGAGACCATGAATAGGATGGAGGGACAGTGTGAAGAGAGCGCTGGATGTGAGAGGGATGTCTGTTGAGCAAGGAAGAGTGGTTGTGTGTGACAGAAATAAATGGAGAGAAATTGTGAATGAATAAATGATGACGCAGCCCTGTGGGGATATTCTCCCGCATTTGGTCTGATCAGCTAGTCATGTCAGGTGAGGGTAAGGGGATGGGTCTATTATGATGTGGCAGGGGTAAACCAGCTCTGCTGTCGGGCCCTGCTGCGAATGTCACTGATTGCACTGCGCAGTTGACCCTTGTGCAGTGTGGTGCGGTGAGGATCTGTCCCTTCTCCCCTTTGGGGCTAAGATGCAAATGAATGTGTTTGAATGGATGAGTAAATGGGGAGTGTGTCGTCCTGTCTCGGCTACCTCCCTTTCCTTGGGGGAAGCAGCCTAGGTATATAAATAGAGATAGATAGATAGACATTTACTCTTATTTTTCTGTCGCTGAGATATGAGGAAATCAAAGGGACAAAAGACTTTAGTCCATAGGAAGGAAGTTTAGAAAACAAGGAACGGTGCCATACTCTGCCGAAAGCTTTAGAAATATCAAGGGCTACTGCATGAGTTTCTCCATGTAGGTCAATTGATTGATGGATGGTATGAGTTAGGAGATTCAGTATGTCAATGGTGGATCTTTCGTGGCAAAAACCATATTGTCTATCACTAATTAAGTTGTTGGATTCAAGATATTGAACTATGTGCTTATTAATTAAAGTTTCAAATACCTTACCATGAGAAGATGTGACAGCTATTGGTCTGTAATCTGAGGGGTCACAGGAACTTTCTTTCTTTGCAACTGGGTGGATATTGGCTTCTTTCCATGAACCAGGGAAAGAAGAAGTACATATGCATAGTCTGAATAATTTAGCAAGAACAGAGGCAAGTTCTGGGGAACCTTTTTTCAAAACAATTGGCGGAATTCCATCTGGGCCTGGAGCTCTGTTGGTAGCTAAATTGTCTAGGATGGAGTTTACGTATCTTGTCTGTATTTTAAGTGGAACAATTTCAGGAGAGTCAAGTTCCAGTACTGGGATGCTCTGGCTGGCTTCCTCTATGGTAGAAGTTCTGGCAAATGTACTGCCAAAGATATCTGCTTTCCCACACGGGTCATTTGTAACGTTGCCATCTGAAGATTTTAGTGGGGGAATGGATGATGACTTGTTAAATTTATTATTGAAAGAATTTAGAGTTGACCAGAATATTCTATTGTCATTAGGGTTGTTAAGTACTTCTGATGCTTGATTTTGAAGAAAGTTTGATTCTGTGAGATTATTACAGCTTTTGCATGGTTTCTAGCAATTTTAAATTGAGAGAGTGATTCAGATGTTCTTTATTTTAAGTAAGAGTTATATGCTAATGACTTTTTGTTGGCTGTTACTCTGGCACAGTTGCTGTCAAACCATTTTGGAGAGTTCGATCTTTTAGTGAACTGTTGACTTGGTATGAATAAATCCATACCAGCTAGTATCAAGTCGCAAATGTGGGACTGGGTAGAATTGGCATCACTGGAGAAGAAAGACTGCCATGGAATGTCAGCAAGATAATTTCTAAATCCATCCTAGTTTGCCCTATCAAAATGCCATCAGGTCAACCTGACAGGTTCAGAACGGGGAGGTTTGGGGGGGCTAACTAATGAGGCTTTGATGAGACTGTGGTCAGGGGATCCAAGTGGAGACAATACCTTTATCCTGTATTGATCTGGATTATTTGTCAGGAATAGATCCAAGAGATGGGCATTATGGTCAGGATTATCTGGTTGGTTGCTTTACCAGCTGCGTGAGATTACACGATTCTGCAAACAGCTCACACTCTAGACCAACATCGTCAGTCCTGGCAGAATGCAATAACCATTTAACATTATATAGGTTAAAATCACCCAGAATGGTACTTTCGGTGCTAAGGGAAAGATTAAGGTTACTCAACTGTGTGGATATGGAATCAAATACACTGGGTTCTGAAGAGGCAACAAAGTTCATAATAACCAGACCAACTGTGTTCTCATGTTTACTACCTTCCAGCTTTTCATCTTGGTCCATTAGATCCTCTATATTTTCTTCTGTATTATCTTCATCCTCATCCTTATTGACGTCCATTTCACTGTCTGAGTCCTCCAATTGTGTGCTGCGACGCATTCCTGTATTCCGTCTTGGGTAACTTGTACTTGGTTCACTGCTGTCTGAGTCAGACATGTTGCTGGCCACAGTAATTTATCTAGCACTCTGTGGACATCTGAAAAAAAAATATATAAATAAAACTTACCTGAGAGAAAATAATTTTAATGTATAATACTACCAGCCTACTTACAGGAAACCCCCTCTCACAGTACAGTACAACTTATATGACCCCTTATGAAGACAAAATGCCCCTAAGTAAGCTTTCCACTGATACAATGTCTATCTATCTATCTATAGCCCGATGCCCTAATCCCGCAAAGGGTGGCCGCAGACAAAACGCCTCCAAGTCGCTCTGTCACCCACCATTTGACTACCCTCCCCCCAACTCACCCCCCCCTCCCTCATATACCTCTCAACTCCATCCCTCCACCTCATCCTCGGTCTACCTCTCCCTCTCCCTCCCTCCACCTCACCTACATACACTCTTAGTCAGTCTTTCATTCTCCATTCTCTTCACATGTCCAAACTACCTCAGTGTATTTCTCCTAATCTTCTCAACCACATCCACATCCACCCCACAGCGTTCCTTCACTTCTTCATTCGTCAACCTGTCCCTCCACGTCACTCCACATGCTCCTCTCAAGTAACTCATTTCCACTACTCTCACTCTTGACTTGTTCCCCTCTTGCAAGGTCCATGCCTCGCTTCCATACGTCAGGGTAGGGATCACAATACTATCATGCAGTGACTTCTTAACTTCCATACTCACCTCCCTATTTCTCATCATTGCTTTCAGTGTACCAACAACCTTCCTTCCCTGCTGTACCCTTTCACGCACTTCATCCCCCAAAGTTCCATCCTTACTCATCACCCTACCCAAGTACTTGAATGCACTCACATTCTCCATATCCTCACCATCCACCCTCACTGCACACTCTGTGACTTCATTCCTCTCAAACACCATAACTTTACTTTTGTTTACATTAACTTTCAGATTCCTCCTCCTACACACTGTCCCAATGTGCCTGATATAAAGAAATATCCAGCCATCCTCCTGGAGAATGCTGCTACTGTTATTGCTGAGTAATCCTGGTCTGTCTGTCTGAGCAGACCCATCAACTGCAGGTAAGTAACTGTCCCTGTAGGGCCATCCCATGCAGTGAAACAATGTTTCCTTCTGATGGACAGCACATCACTACAATGAGGCACAAGGAAGAATGTGAAGGCTTGGGTCCTGGATGGAGAGTGGATTTGCATCTCTCCACCCTGTTAAATGGGGCACCACAATAGGCTCCACATCACCCCGTTATTTGATTATATGGTTACCACCCAGTGTCGTAAATGTTTCCCGGGTTACAAGAAACCATTAGGCTTGTCATTCAGTGCAGAGCCACCAGAGTGGAAAGAAAAGTAATAAAAAATAACAGGAAGAATGAAAGAACCAGGAAGAGATGAGGGCAGACACTGAAAAAGAATGACAGAGGTGAAGGAAGAAGTTGGCAGCACTACATCGTATGAGTGGATGACAGTCACAATCACCTACTACTTCCTGACAACTGTACAACTATACAGTGGATAGCACTTACTGTCATGCCAATTATATTTTGGGGTACTTCAAATCACAGGTACAGCAGACCCTCAATATAACATACCTTGATAGACTGGATATCAGATTTAACAGACACTACAAAGACCACCAGACTTCCATCAGCTATAATGAACAATGTCTGTTAAACTGGATGGGAGGGGGGCGGAGATATCTCAGAAATGGCTGATTTGCAACAGGCTTGAAGGTTGAATTTGAGTCACAACAAAAAAATACACAGCAAAAAGATAGGCATAAATCAAATTACCGGCATATCGTATGACTGTTTGAAACGGCAAATTGACCAATATCAAGTATGGACTAAAATTAGAAATTTAACCCAATAATAGCATAATTGGCCAAACTGGTAGTGAGATGGTCTACAGTCCTGACCAACCCTGATTTGAATGCAACCTGGGGCAGGGAACAGTTTAAGAATTTTAATCTCATTAAAGCAAACTTTATTGATCTACCAGACAACTCTCTGACATGTCTTAAAAACACTGCAGCTAATACCAATACACCAGCTCTGTATAAGACAGACCTAGCATGTATTTAATATGGATGTGGGTGTTAGTACTAAAGTGGTAACATGTGGAAGTGTGTAGTATGTAGGAGGACTACTGGGCCCTGGGGAAGGTTGTAACGCCTACATCCAGTGTCAGTCATAAAAAAACAAAAATCTATGGTAACAAACTTAAGCCCCTAAAGCACAATCCGCATTATACAGTCCTTCACAAGTTATTAATCCCAGAAATTCTTCTGACCTTCTTGCTTTATCCTCTTTCTAGGTTTACAGGACTGACCGATAGAAAAAAAATAAGAATGTGGTCAATAACTCCAATATAAATACTTTCAAGAAAAGGTATGACACGCATCAGACTGAGCTTATGAGAAGAGGCCACAGGTGCTTTACCTCTCTTGTTTCTTTGCTATCACTGGAGCAAGCATTCACTAAAGTATATTCATATATAAATCACCTCCATGTGAAGGTAGGTGGTGGCAACCATCATCCACTCACTTAATGTAGTGCTGCCTACTTCTTCCTTAGCCTTTATCATTCTTTTTCTGTGCCTGCCCTCCTCTCTTCCTATTTCTCCTATCTTTCTTGTCACTTCTTATTGCTTTTCTTTCCTTTACAAGTGGCTTTACATTAACAAGCCAAATGGTTTCCTGTAAGCCAAGAAACCATTTACAATGCTGGGTGGTAACCATATAACCAAACCATACGTGCTCCCTACGTGTCAACAAGTGGGTTGGTGGAGGGTTAGTGCCCCTCCCTGTTAAACAACTAACTCGGAGTCAAATGGCCACCCCTTACAGGATTATGTCATCTGGCAATAGATAGATAGATAGACCTCCATGTCACCCTATTCCCTCCCATTTCGATGACCTCCCCAACTTACACCTTCAATTCATATACCTCTTTACTCCATCATTCCATTTCATCCTGGATGATAATCACCCATTCACTGAAAAAATCTTATAAAATGTAATGGAATTTTATTCCCCGAGCTAGGCATCAATGGTCATAAAGCCCCGCTAGGGTCACAGGAGAGACCTACCTCTCCAAGCACGGCCAGCCACCCAGGCGGGGCACAAACCTTTGACCTGATGATATCCAGCCCGACACCCTGCCACTGAGCTATGATGATCCTCAGTATAAAATATAAATAAAAAATAAAAAAGTTTTAAACAATTGGGTCTTGACTGGCAGGCCTTCTGAGTAAGCTTACTCTAAATATCAACATTTGTATCCCCCATTCCCCATTTTGCATAAGAAATTGCCCTTACCTTACGCTAAAGTTTCATCAATTAATTTCCATCATAAAACTTTTTAGGTTAATCTTAAATCTTGTAACATACAAATCATTCATTTATTTCCATACAATTTCTGTCTTGCTGTCAACAAACAGGTTGAATTGCTAAAGTTCGTGAACCTTGTGTCCTAACTTCAACCGCAGCTGGTCAGCTTCAGCAAGTACTTCCAAGGCCACACTGTCACCACCGTAACCATTTACCTTACAATTTGGTACTCTTTACTCTTAGCCTGACATTTACTCTATCACCGCATCTTTCACCACAAACCATGAAAATAAAAGAAAGACCCTAAAAATCACGTATAAACTATTGTTTACTTCTTGTAGTTCTTTGCTTTGCCTCCAGGTGGCACGTCCACCTGGCAAGGACTATATGTATAAATATTTATTTCCATGACAGTATGTCAATAAATGATATTTGGTAGTTTCCGTATGTAAGAGTCATTTTCATAATGAGAATACTTTATTAATTACTGGTTTCTAAATTTCTTTCTATAGTTCCCGCGTGACGTCATCAAACCAACGCTTCAAACGTGATTCTTACCTGTGATAGGGCTGCACGGAGGGGCACATGCAGGTAAGGCTGCTGAGGCACACGGCAGAGCAAGCTACCCAACACAAACGGCACTCCGGCCAGAACAAACGTAGCATATCAAAGAGTAATGACAGGACTGAAATATTTATTGCTGTAAATATATACAGACTACATAAACAACTAAAGATGGTAGGTCTTGCCACACACCTTAGTAAATAGTTATATACACTCAGTGGTTATGAATTCGCGAGTGTAGCCATACGCTCTTTAGCAGATATTAGATATAGTATATGCTACAAAATGTAAAGGAAATTACAAGATATATTACACACATGACAAAACTAGCAAGTACAGCACAGCAGCACTTGCAACGGCCTACAGCTGTTGTTTGTTTAATATTCGCCCTATAAATAGGGCACGGGCAAACATGAGCCCGTCAGAGACAATCATTATAAATTAAGGTCAGTAGCAAAAAAAAAAAAAAAAAAAAAACACACACACACAACAGCATATCGCTGGCGATATTACAGTTAACGAGGAGATGGGTAGTCCTTGACTCTTTGTAGCAGGACTTCGAAAGGAGTGATGCCCACTGCTTTCGCCGCGTCTGTAATGTTGCTTCCTGATCGAGGAAAACTTTCATCTATCAGAGCCGTAACTGGGCAATCTAAAATGTAGTGGCAGAGGGGCTCCTCAAACCGTGTTAAACAGTGGGGACATGGGTCAGACTCCAAGCCTGAAATCTGTGTATAACATAAGAAACCCATGTGCAAGCGTCGTAACCTCACAAGGAGATAGTTGGGCATGCCTGTTGGAATAAAAAGAGGAGTGTAAGCTGAGGCCGCCGCATACCATGCAGCAGATCTAGAACCCTCAGCAAGACAGAGCTGATGATCCTCCCTGGAGCGTCTGCGAATGGTGGTGGCCACCCGTGATATAACAATCGAAAGACTAGGATGAAGCTGAAAAGTCACCTCAATGAGTGAGCTAGCTGCTCGTGCAGCTGCATCTGCAAGCTCATTGCCCTTGATGCCGCCTTCGTATGGGGTCGGTGAGTGATGGACAACACCCACCACGAGACAACTCCCTCAACTTCACTGCTTTTATTTATCATACATGTATCTCATTGGTACACACTAGCGTTTTCTCTTACATTGGCTGAGTAGTATCCATTTTGTTAACGATATGGCTAGGTTGTGGAAGACGTAGGCTGAGGCTATGTAAATATCTAAGCGAAATAAGCACATTACTAACGTAATGAATGTTGCCGATAAATGTAAGATAGGTTGATGAATAGCAACTGTTTGTATGTGTAACTATAGATGTAATGAATCTATTGTTTTCTGGGACTTAGGAACAAATTCAGGATATTCATGGGGAATGGAAAGTAGCAGATTTGCATTGGTTAACCATGAGATTTATGGTGGAGGAGATGAGTGGGTGGTATGGTCGTGGTTGAAAGTGTAGCTTTATCAAAATGAATGAAAAAAAAAAAAAGCAAATGTGTGAAAGTATATCAGGTGTGTTGATACGAGGCTTGTGTGACGTACGGTAATTCCAAGATAGGAACATATATATTTACATGTGTATAATGATTTGCAAACGGGCAAAGGATGGAAGAGATTAGGTTTGGGACGCAGCTAAACGAAAGTGTAAAAGAAAGACAAAAAAGCAGTCATTGCTTTGGATTATGTGAATGGTAGGGTAAGAGATAAGAATAAAATATCGTAAGAAGGTAGGGTGTGGAAGGGAAGAAGGTGCCTATTAGTGTTATTAGCCGCAATGTTTCGTGTGCTGGTGGTGTTCTGTTTCGTCTGTGAATTCTGTCCAGTTTGCTTCCTTATTGTTGTTACGTAACTCAGGTCTGTCTGGCCAAGCAGACATGTCAATAACAGGTAATCATCTACAGTACTTCTTTGGGGTCATACTACAAGTAGTAGATTCTGGGTTACACAGTGTCATCACTGTCAAGGCTTTAGTCATACATTTGAGAGATGTTCTAGGAAAAGTGATGAACCTAAATGTGTCTTTTGTGCTGGAGCCCATAAATCTAAGGACTGTAGTAACAGAAATTCTCCTAAATGCATCAACTGCTCCTCTTTAAGACATCAAGATGCTAATGGGGTGCTTCTGAAAAGCCTAGTATTCCGTCAGATGGCTCCACTGTAGCAGTGAACACATTCCCGCGCTGTTTAAAAAGCATAATTTTATTTGTTAAATATTTACACTGTTGTGTGAAATTGTGAATCATGGTAATGTCATATGCCGTAATATAAATAATACAAATAGAACACGTATATATAACGTATCATGAATTGTTTATATTTATCATAAACTGAAATTAAAATATCACTGATGGCATGTAATGGCAATCCGCCATTTCAGTGGTCTTATATTATTTAATTTCTGCTACTTTTAGTGCAAGTTAGATTCTTAATACATTGTTTGTTCAGAGTGTAAAGTACGCCTAGTGGGTATCTTGACTCATCCAGTCTCTATGTGGGCAGAAATTTAATATTGAGCAAATACTGGCATTCACCATCATAAATCATCCGGTCTGAGGAACCGTCCCAAAACCAAGATCGTTTACGCGTCATTTTTTGCCCGGTCTCACCGAGGACAGATGACTGTGGAAGGTAGACAAGCCAAGACATCGCCTCCAAGTGATCCACAAGATTCACACGGAGTCAAGTTCAGCATTCACGATTTTATATATATATATATATATATATATATATATATATATATATATATATATATATATATATATAAATCATTTCCTGTGGCACCCTCGGGGATGCATAGGGCCTCGATGAACTCACACCACCACATCCTATCTTGTGCTAACTCCTCAAGATCTCTCCAACACTCATCTCCAGCTTCCCGTCTCATTGTCCTCACCCACGTCTCTTTTGGCCTTCCTCTACCTCTCCTACCAAGTGCCACCCACCCTGGTGTACCTTGTACTATTCCCTGTCTCCTATACACATGTCCTAGCCACTTCCATCGTGAGAACCTAACATATTCATCGACCGGCTGCACTCCCGTTATTTCTCTAATTCAACTATTTGGTATCCTTTCCCACCACTTAACTCCTAATATTCTTCTAAGTGCTTGTCTTTCAAACACCAAGAATTTATTTTCCATAGTCACTGTGCTGTACCAAAACTCGTGTCCATAAATTAAGATACTCCTAACCATTACCTTATAAAGTTTGATTTTTGTATGCACAGAAAATTGTTATTATTCCAAATACTTTTAAGCATTCCCATCGCCTGATTAGCCTTCTTTAACCTTTCCTCGAATTCAAAGTTCAAAGAACCATCCTTGGCTAAATAAGTACCTAAATATTTAAACCTATCAACTTGCTTTACAACCATACCTCCAACTACACATTCCTGCGCATTTTCCATATTCATATTGATTATTTCAGTTTTTCCACAATTAATAACCAAACCCACCTTGCGACCTTCACTCACCAAACAGTCCAACACTCTCTGCATCTCTTCTGGCCCATCACAAATCAAAACTATATCATCTGCATAATCTAAATCCAAAAGTTTCCTGTTCTCTCCCCAAAGTATACCCGCACCGGTTACTGTTCCAACGCGTTTCATAATGTAATCAATGACCAATATAAATAGTAAAGGCGATAGAACACCACCTTGAATTACTCCAGACTTGACTTCAAACGAATCACTCAGACAACCATCAACCATCACTTTACAAAATGTGTCCTCATGCATGTTCATAATGACCCTCACAAACTCCTCTGGTATTCCATAATGTCTCATGATCTTCCCCATAGTCTCTCTCGAAACACTATCAAAAGCCTTTTCAAAATCAACAAAACAAAGACTTAACGGTACTCTCACTTCATTAACTTGCTGCATCAAATGCCTATATATATATATATATATATGTGTGTGTGTGTGTGTGTGTGTGTGTGTGCAAACGTGAGAACACATGACGAGTAAATACTACGGCATCCTCTTAAATGTCTACCCCCAGTGAGATTGCATCCAGGTCAAGAGGACTGGTATGTGCACAAGCTACTGACTCAGTCAGTGGGAGATCTTACAAACATATGTGTGTGGACAGGTGGCCTGGAGACAGTTCTCACATGACCATACCATTAGGGACTTGCCAAGAGGGGGCAATGTGTGCGAGATATGATAAGATGACCTTAAGGTATTTATTTGGTAGGTACTTGGTGAAATGTAAAAATTAAAATAACCATTAGTTCTCAACAGAAAAAGAAAACTTTATTTACAAAAAGCTACAATGATACATATGAATATGACTCACTCATGGTGCAAGGAAGCTGCAGGGGAAGGTCTCTCTCTCTCTCTCTCTCTCTCTCTCTCTCTCTCTCTCTCAGCTCAACAGTCAGGAACTCACATTACTGAACTATGTGTGTTTGTGGGTGTGTCCATTTACGACAGTAATGTAACCAACGTCGGGTACAGGGACATGAGAAATGGGCGTAGCTTAGTTAACAGCTAGAGAGGCAAGATGTGGGAATGACAATCACACAAAGATATCGCTCAGTGAAACACACTGCCTATACATAGTCACTTATGAACCAATGACGAATGTTATGAATATAGCTCGTTTCTACTCTGAGTGAATCCGTGACATTACACGCCATCAAAATAAAATTTTCATGGAAACTTGACATCCCTCGTGAAAAAACTTAAACACGGGACTGTCTTGTGGTGCGCATGCGTGAAGGAAGCGAGTAAAATGTTGAATGCCAGTATTTACTCAACATTAAATTTCTGCCCACATAGAAACTGGATGAGTCTAGATACCCACTAGGCGTACTTTAGAGTCTGAACAGACAATGTATTAAGAACCAAATTTGCACTAAATGTAGCAGAAATTAAATAATATAGGGTCACTGGAAGGACGGGTTGCCATCATATGCCATCAGTGATATTTTAATTTCCGTTTATGATAAATATAAACACTTCACGATACGTTATATATAGGTGTTCTATTTGTATTATTTATATTTCGGCATATGACATTACCATGATTCACATTTTCACACAACAGTATAGATATTTAACAAAGAAAAATATGCTTTTTAAACAGCACGGGGAAGGTGTTTACTGCAACAGTGGAGCCATCTAGCGGAATACTAGCTTTGAAAGCACCCCATTCAAAGTCACAGGTGGTTGCCCATTTTGCTTCAAGTAGAGAATGTCCAATTATGATTTCTCATAGGAATAGATTGATTGAAAACACCAATTTTGACCATTCAAAAAACTGACTACGTCCCTCTTGAACCAGTTAAGGATGGGTCTTTTAAATATTCGTTCCATCCGTAATAAGATAGACTATATTAATGAAACCCTAAATCAGCACGAGCTTGACATATTGTGCTTGACTGAAACCTGGTTGTATGAGTCTGATATCGATATTATTCGTAATGCCTTGCCTAAGACACATTCTATTATTAGTATTCCCAGGCCTGCTGCTGACTATCCAGGAGGAGGCGTAGCACTCATCTACTCTGCAGCACTTGCAAACATTTCTCTCATTGACTCAGACCTGACCCCATCATCATTTGAATTTATGGAAGTATTAATAAATTTCCATCAGAATACCATTAGAATTGCAATTGTCTATCGACCAGGTCATCCGGGCAGAGATCGAGGTTTTATGGAGGAGTTTGGGCAGTTTCTTGAAGGGTTTTCTCTTAGACCTGGAGGACTTCTTGTTTGTGGTGATTTCAGTTATTGGGTTGACAGTCCAGAGTCAAAACCATTTTCTTCAGAATTCCTTGAGTTGATCACCCAGAACAATTTTTTCAATCATGTGAGTAATCCAACTCATGTCTCAGGACATGTCCTTGACTTGATCTTGTCCCCTGTTGGTTGCAGGCGCGTATCAGATGTGGAGGTTTTGACTCATTTGACCCCCTCATCTCTGATCATGCTCTGATCACTCTTAGTTTTGATGTCCCGAAATCCCCTTCATATAAGAAGGTCATCAGGTTCAGAAATTACAGCAATGTTGACCGCCAGTTGATGTGTTTTGAAATTGATCAACGTTTAAACTCCATTGATTCTTCAAGTCTTTCTTCTGGTGAATTGGTTGATATTTACAACAACGAGCTCAGGTCAATTTTTGACCATTATTGTCCTGAGGTAGTAAAAACAATCACTGTACGTGATAATTCTCCATGGTATGGTCCATCCATTAATTCTTTGCGTAGACAACGTAGAAGGGCAGAACGTGAGTGGCGCTTGCAGCGGACCGAAGTAACTCGTTTGCATTATGTTTTTTGCGAGAAGAGCAGTCGTTCACACTGTAAAAGCCCAAAAGGCTAGGTATTATCAAAATAAAGTTGATTCATGTGATGGTGATCAAAAAAAATTGTCTGCAGTTGTGAACAATTTGGTTGGTCGGAGGAATGTAATTGTTAAACCAACTTCTTTATCTGATGCCCAATTGGCTTCTGATTTTGCTTCATTTTTTACAAGTAAGATATCTCGCATAAGAAGTGATTTAGACAGCAGTTCTCCTAGTGAAGTGTACTCAGCTGACTTCCAGCCACGGTGCACCGGGGATCATTTGCTTTCAACATTTCATCCACTGGATGTGAACAAAGTCAAATGTTACATCAGAGAACTTAATAAAACATTTTGCTCACTCGATCCATGTAACATGTCACGACTGCCTGATGTGTATGAGCATGCTGCAGACTTTATCTGCAACATAATAAATAGATGCTTCTTAGAAAGTAATTTTGTGCAGTCTGAGAAACGTGCTTTGCTTAGGCCCCTAATTAAGAAACCTGGCCTTGATGTCGAGAGCATGACAAATTATCGTCCTGTCTCTAACCTGTCTTTTTTATCCAAGATTATTGAGCGGGCCATACTTGACCAACTCTTACCACTACTGGAACACAACAGAGTTGTTCCTGTTGTTCAATCAGCATACAGAAAATACCATTCGACTGAAACTGCACTAACAAGGATTCAGAGCGACTTGGTGGCAAACACTTAATGTAGTGGGATGTCCTCTCTCCTAGTTCTTTTGGATCTGTCTGCAGCTTTTGATACAGTAGATCATAAACTATTGTTGGATGATCTGTATTTTTATGGCGTTCGTGATAGTGCCCTTTTGCTCCTTAAGTTGTATCTGTCGGACAGATCTCAGAGAGTGGTTGTTGATTACGCTATCTCTGATTCTGCTCCTCTTCTATTTGGAGTCCCTCAAGGATCAGTTTTGGGTCCAATTCTATTTACTATCTACACAAGTAGTTTATCGTCTCTACTTGATGCTCATGATGTGTCCTATCATTTTTATGCTGATGACACCCAGCTCTATGTTAAGATGTCAGATATCAACGATACTAAGATAAAGTTTGAATCTCTAATGTCTGATATTAAGATTTGGATGGCTAAGAGGAAACTTAAGCTGAATGATGGTAAAACTGAGATCATCATCATCAGAGGAAACAGAAGGGGTGATGACACTGACAATGCCCTGGCTTTGAACATTGGCGTGTCACAGCTGCATCCAGTCAGTTCTGTTCGAAATTTGGGTGTTTATTTTAATTCTAAGTTAAATTACAAAGAACACATTAATCAGGTTGTAAGAGGGTGTAACTTGCATATCAGAAATCTGTATTCTGTGAGAAGATTCCTGAATAGACAGTGCCTCCTAACATTGGTCCATGCAGTGGTCTTGTCTCGTGTTGATTATTGTAATTCACTGTGGGTTGGTCTTCCAAATAATATACTAACAAAAGTTCAGTCTGTGTTGAACAGGGCGGCACGGCTTATCTTTGGTCTCCCCCCGAGAACCTCAACTACCCCGTTTCTGATTGAGTTGCATTGGTTACCAGTAAAGGCTAGAATTGAATTTAAACTGTGTCTTATTACATTCAAGGTTCTTAAGTTTGGTGAACCGAAGTATCTTGCTGAATTGTTAAAACTCCCATCGACACGCCCGGGTGTGATGTTACGCAGTGAAGATGATTCCTTGCGTCTTGATGAGCCAGGAGCCATTCACCAGTCATCTTTCTCTGATCGTTCTTTTGCATATAGAGCCCCTAGATTATATAACAGATTGCCATTGTCCATAAGACAACTCTCTACTGTTGAATCCTTTAAGAGACAGCTGAAAGCCTTTCTTTTTTCAAAATGCTACGACCTGGAGAGAGGTACTATGACAGATGATTATAGGGTTTAATTTTTGCCACTTTCATGTATATATGATGTAGCTTGTATTATATACAAGAAATGTCACAATTCTTGTAATTGTAAAAATAACGAGCGCTAGTGAATTCCCAAAAGGAAGAACTGGCTTGCGTTGGGTCTGGTTAGTACTTGGATGGGTGACCGCCTGGGAACACCAGATGCTGTTGGCATCCCTACGTGTCAAGTGGGGTTGGTGGAGGATTAGTGCCCCTCCCTGTAAAACAATTAACTCTAAGCCCTTGACCACCCCGTTTGGGATACATGGCGTCTGGCTATGGAATGGATGGAAGAACTGGCGCTTTTGAGAAACAAAAGGCCAGATTATTATTATTATTATTATTACAGTACATACAGCACATAGTACCGTATCCATTGATCCTTTGTGGCAGACGGCGTCTCGCCTGGGTTCGGTCAGGGTATTTTCTACAGAGGTGCAGGGAAATTTGAGGCTTGGCTCCTGGGTGGATGCCACAACTTCACCCAGGGCACACAGTGCCACCACGTGTAGGCTTCTTCTTTGCTATCTTTAGCTTATGCTAGTAGTTCAGTTAGTCGTCCAGGAGCTGCCTAGCATGGGCCAACCGGCCAATTGCAGTTATCCTCTCATTTTCTTGTCAGTGCCTCACATTCTTGTGGTTTGTGTGAGTTCTGGTTTGGAGTGCATTCTTACGGTGGTAATGGTATGGAGGTGATCTGAGGGAGTTTGGATTCTGCCCACCAAGTGGTGGCGTGTAAAATTGTGGGCAAACGTGACTTCTCGGGACGATGGATAGCCCTTGTTTTCCCCTTGTTGTGTGGTGATGGTTTATGTGCCTGTGTGTGTTGCGTGTCCGTCATGTAGTGACAAGGATGTTGTGTACTGGCACAGGCTGTTGCACAGAAGTGTGTGACCTGCATATCTAGGTAGTCTCTAACAGGGACTTGAGCAGGGGCGCACCCGGGGGGGGGGGCTCAGGCCCGGGCCCCCCTCTTTAGCTCTCTGGGTCCTTTAAAAATTAATATATATTTATTTCGATAACGGCAAAACATGAAAAATTGGCAAGTACAGAGTAACACATGAGCCAGCAGCTCTCTGACTCTAAACCTGCATATGACCTCCCAGTAATTATCGGATTTCCTGACCTCACCTCACTACGCTCCCCCCCCCTCATTAGAAAATTCCTGGGTGCGCCCCTGGACTTGAGTTTCAGAGTGATCAGTAGGTGAGCTGTGGCAGTGGTTTTGCTGCAGTCAGTGATGATGTGTAGGATGTTGTTTCGTATGATTTGTATTGCAGTGAGTCAAAGGATGGCAGCCCATGTAGGGGAGGCACAGGACGTCACTGGTCAAATGTATTGTATGTAAAGATAATGTTTCTTCTTTGTTGCCCAATGTCTGGCCTTGTCCCAAGTGCATCAAGTCTGGGGATACACCACCTCTTGATGTACATGGTCCTTAAAGGTGAGTCAGGTGTCTTATGTCACTCCAGTGATCTTAGTGGAGCGGGTGTGGATCACATGTACACTGTCGAGTGCGTTGTGGGAGAGTATTGGTGTTTGTGTTTGCTGTTGCTGATGAGTGTGGCAGTGGATGGGCTGTGATTACTACTGTTGTCCTCATCCCAAATCTGCAGTCCTGTTTCAGTGACTACACTGGGTCTACAGTGTAGTGTGTGGTTGTATGATGTCATCTGTATATGAGGCAATGTTTGTGGGTGGTTGGGGTGTGAGCATTTCATAAATGTGTAGGCTGAATGAAGAATGTGGGCGAGAGAAATGAACCATGTGGAACTCCGTTATGGAAATTTTATGTTCGTGATGACTTGCCCTGAAATTGTGCATGTCCATCCATCCATCCATCAACTAATCCTGTGTTGCCCCATGAGAAGTGTAGGAGCCCAGGGCTAGGCCAGTTACAAAGTATATAGTTGATAAGCCACTGCTTAGTGTTGTTCTCTATGTTTGTGTTGGATATCTTTATTAGTTTGTGTTGAGTTACAGCACAGAAGACTTTACTTATATCTATTGTAGTAGCTAAGCAGTAAGCATTGTGCAGGCCTGTAGTAATGGGGGGGAGGGTCAGACAACCCCCCCAACCTGCCTAAAGGTTTACTTTCTCAGTCTGTTTTTTAACATAGTGCAAAGAGAGTCATTCTCTGTTGTTCAGAAGTTTTGTGCTGCTTCTCAACAGTGCTTATGCATACACCCAGACCCCCACAGCAAGCACCCAGCAGACCTTTGACCAGCCGACTGCTACGCAAGTCAGTTAAGCAGAAATGAACCCCTCTCCCTTTGAAAAATCTGGCTGTGGGCCTGTTGCGCAGGTGTTGCAGAGTTGCCATCCAGTGCTTGTTGTGAGATTAGTCAGTGAGGTGTATGGTAGGTGGTGCTGTGAAGCAGTAAGGGGGACATGGAGTGGCTATGTTGAGGCATTCAGAACTATGAATGTTCCACCAAGTAGTGTTATGGGTTTGTACAAAGATGGGAGTGTAGGGTCTTTGATTTAAGTGTGATGATGGTTCCATGTTACCAAACGTTGGGAATGCCATTGTGCATACAAATAGTTGCTGATGTTTGTGTGGGCCTGGATGCTTTGTGACCTAAATGTTTTGGGTGCTGCTTGCTGATGCTGTCCAACTGTGTGCTTGTAACTTTTCTTGGTGTTATGTGCCTGTTCTGGAGTGAAGAGATTGGCACTGTGTTTGAGTGGAAAGGACTATGTTGAGAGGGTTTCCTGATTCAGTGCATGTTGGTGTTGAGTGACTTGTTTGCACAGGGGTTAACAGGTACATTTGCTTCCACTTTGTAGAAAGAGATGTGTTGGTATGTGTCTTGGAAGTGTGAGTTTGTGGTTTTTGTGATCATGTTAAGTATGTTGTAGAAGCGAGAGGTGTCTGTGGAGTGTCTAAGCGTTGTTCAAATGGCCTTTCAATTTCCCACTTTTTTCATACCATACTAGTTTTGCTGTTGATCTCATCTAGTTCTTGTAGCCTTGAGATAGTGTGTGTGTTTGGAGGAGAGCTGTGTTTAAGTGTGTCATGATGTCTTAGAAGGTAGGCATTCCCCAGTGTAAAGTTTGAGTTATAATATCTTCTGTTGCCTCATGGAGTTTGGCATTTGTCTCCACTGATTATGATACTGCATAACTTTGTAATGTGCCTGTTAATGCTGGTGATGGGTGTGCTGAAAAGCTGTTCTTTGTCTTCAGTGAATTTTGTCCAGTCTACTTTCCTGTTGTTTGTATGTGAATTGTGATTTGCTCTGGTTTGGGTTGTGTTTCTACAGCGACAATGATGGAGAGATGATCTGTTGCGAGTTTGGATTCTGTTTGCCAAGTGGTGTTGAGTGCAGGTGCAGGAGAACAGAATGGGATGTCTGGGGAGGAAGGGATGCAGTTTGCCAGGTGTGGGAATAGGATGTATTGTGAGAGTCACTGGGAACGTGCATGTCAAGTTGTGAAGCAACGTTGAGGCCTCTGCAGTGGTTTTGACTGTGTTCATACCATGCACTAGTTTTACTGTTAAAGCCTCCAGCAGTGACAGAGTTAGGTGTCTGTGTCAGAGAGATGAGTCAGGGGTTGTGTTGTGCTGGTACAGTGTAGGAAGTGTTAGGGGGAAGTAAATGTTGAAAGTGTTGTTTTCTTGTTTGTGACCAGATGTGACGTTGAGTGACTACTTCTAACGTTGTGTCAGTCTGGAAGAGTGATTGTATTGTTTATGTGTCTTCGATGAGGAGTGATGGGTGTATGTATGACAGGAGATAATATTAAACTAATGTATGGGTAAATTACCGTATATTTTAAAACTGATATCCTTTATTTATGAAAACAAAATGCATCAGACGATGTGTGTGAAGACGAGTTGAGGGTGAGAGTCATGACTTAGCCAGACTGAGCCCCTTTTACTTCTTCCCACTCTTCTTGATGCCACCAGATGCTGCAAACAAAATTACCATCAATAGTTGCATTTTAACATTTCCACTACAGTTAGAGAGCACTTGGTTATCTTATTCATGCTAACACCATACGATTTTGTTTAATTTCAAAGCTCATTAAAGTTCCTCAAGCATCTCAAATTATTACTGGTACATCTTGGAATTATAATAAGGACAATATATGACAAATTTATTTCATCCAGGGAACCCACAGCTGCTGATGGACTAAAGCAAACTTTTTCCCCCCTAGTTATAATAAAATCATGGTTGTTGCTGTCAGCCATGTTACAAAAATAACTGACTGTCTCACCTTGGAAAACAAACAAAACAAACACACAGGTTTAAGCAACAAAATAATCACCTATCAAATTAGCCCCTTTCAACACAGTAACAACTTTACAAATTGTAATCTCATAGTCCCAGGTAATTACATTCAGTTCAGAATCACAGCCTGGTAGTGATGAAGTTACTGAGGATTATGTCTGTCTTAAAGCTGAATAAAATTACCTAATGGCAACAAGAACATATAATGTGTCACTGGCCAGGGGAAAAAAAAAAAAAAAAGGAAATAGGGAAAATTTTATCATGCACATGTAGCTTTTAGCTTATTAAATTTTTACAATCCCTCTCTAAGTTATGATGGCAAGTAGTTGGCACCACACTGGAATTACTGGGTACATGATCAACTTCACATCAACTTCAATTATAAAAAAACAGCAATACACCACACTAACAGCTACTGGTGCCACAACATCCAATCGTGTTTGTCATTGCTCTGGTCTTTTACTTCCTATTCATCCACATAAAATATTATACAAATTTGTTCCTATTTCTCTTGCACCTGTTAGCATTCTTTCTTTCATCATTCACATTTTTCACACTTGCTTTCCTCAATTACATTTTTCACACTTACTGTATATGTATTTGTGCCAGATTTAGTTGAAGCTTTAAATATCTCTAGTACAATGCACAGGCTCACTGAAGTTCTCAAAGGAGGATAATCAACATTTCTGAAAGCAAGATGGTAGGAGGTGGCAACCATCATCCACTCACTTGACGTAGTGCTGCCTACAACTTCACCTTTATCATTCTTTTTCTGTCTGCCCTCCTCTCTTCCTATTTCTCCAGTCATTCCTGTCATTTTTATTACTTTTCTTTCTCAATCTTTCGTGTCATTCTTATTACTTTTCTTTCCTTTTCAGGTGGTTTTACACTGAGTGACAAGCCTAATGGTTTCCCGTATGCCATGAAACCATGTACAACACTGGGTGGTAACCATATAACCAACCCATACGTGTTCCCTACGTGTCAAGAGGTGGTTGACGTAAGGTTAGTGTCCATCCCTGTAAAATAACTGATTCAAAGACAAACAGTTACCCTTTACAGGATTATGGCATCTGGCTATAAACAGTCAGATAAATTTTTTTTTCAGTGACAGCAACATGGAGAGTAGACCAACATACTCTCCCAAACATTTCCTCTAACTATCTATACACTACACCACATGCACTTTACATTTCACACAACGTATCCCACTATGTTACAGGGGTTGGCGCCAGCAAGGGCATGCGGCCAGAAAACTTTGCCCCCACTACCTAGTGGCGGACTTCTGGGGGGAGGCGTGGCAGGGGTTCCGCCAGCATAGATCGTGGGTCCAGGGCGAGATGGGGCTCAGGCCTGTGCTAGAGGGTACAGGGCATTGCGGTTCCCAGGCTGCCGCTTCCGCCCAATAGAGAGGGGCCCGAACCTGGGAGTAGCGCCCCAGGAGGCTGCCCTATCAGTGGGTGTATAATGGCGGGATAGTTGCAGTGTCAAGGCGCGCTTGGAGGGTGTCCCTGCAGCTGTCCTGGCAGGGTGCCCCGAGGCCACTACCACAGCCACTGGTAAGCTGGTGGGCTAGGGGTCCCAGATCCATTGCCTGGACCTGGGACTGTGCAGTGAGTGGGACCTGTGCTGTCTGTTCCCTCTTTATTAACACTGAAGATGACAAAACAAAGTAAGTTTCAAAGCAAGCCTGAGGACAGTAAATCACCCATGGGGATGAGGGTGGGTTCATGGAATGTGGGAAGTTTGAGGGGAAGAGCAGGGGAAGTCGTTGAGGCATTCAGTAGGAGGTGGGTGGATGTGGCGTGTTTGCAGGAAGTCCAGTACAGGGGTGGATCAGCCAGAAAGATTGTTGGGATGGACTGTTGCTATAAGTTGTTTTGGCAGGGGGGGACAGACGGATATGGAGGTGTTGGTGTGATGGTTGCGGAGAAATGGGTGGAATATGTTATGAATGTTTTGAGAGTAAGCGATAGGATATTGGTAGTGAAAATTCTGTTGGGTAGAAAGATAGTTGTGATTATATCGGCATATGCTCCACAGGCAGGATTGGATGAAGCAGAGAACGACAGATTTTGGGATGATTTAATACATGTAGTGGGTGGTATGCGGGATGATGAGATAGTGATTTTGGGAGGGGACTTAAATGGTCATGTAGGTGAAGCAGCACAAGGTTATGAAGGAGTGCATGGGGGATGTGCGTATGGTCTAAGGAATGCAGAAGGGGAAAGGATACTCAAGTTTGGGGAGGCAACGGACATGATTGTGTGCAACACATATTTTAGGAAAAGAGACAGTAAGTTAATTATGTATGAGTCTGGGGGAAACAGCAGTCGGATAGATTATTTTCTGGTTAGGAGGGCTGATAGGAGGTTAGTGAGGGATGTTCAAGTTATAGGAAGTGAGAAGTGTGTGCAGCAGCACAAACTATTGATTTGTGATATGGTGCTTAAAGAACAAGTGATGAAAAAGAGGACTTATGTACCTAGGAGGAAAATATGGAAGCTGAAAAACCAAGTGGTAAGGGATGCCTTGTATAGCGAGTTGATGAGAGTGGTGGCTGAACAGGGAGCTGTAGACAGAGGCGTTAATGAATAGTACAGAGCCCTCAAGAACAATTTCTTGAGAGTTACTGATTTAACATGCGGTTGGACAAAAGGACCACCAAGACATAAAGTAACTTGGTGGTGGGATGAAGGTGTAGAAGCTGCAGTTAAGGAGAAAAGAAGGCTTTTCCGGGAATGGAAGAAGGGTGGTAGCAAAGAGGAATATTTGGCTGCCAAGCATAGGGCTAGATGAGAGGTATACAGGGCAAAGTCTGAGTCACAGAGACTATTACTTGATAACCTAAATCATGGGGAAAGAAAAAATATGATATTTAAAGTGGCAGGTCAAGTGAAGAGGGATAATCGGGATATTATAGGTGAGCAGTGTGTGAAGAATGATGAAGGATGGGTAGTGGTGAACAGTGAGGATATTAAAGATGCATGGAGAGAGCATTATAACCGGTTGTTGAATGAGGAGTTTGACTGGAACAGGGAAGGTTTGGAGCCAGCAGATCCAGTGTCTGGCCCTTGGCCTTTGATTGATACTGCTACTGTGAGTGAGGCAATAGGCAGGATGAGGGTGGGGAAGGTAGCAGGTGTGTCTGGGTTGACTGCTGAAATGTTGAAGGCCTCAGGCGATATAGGGGTGAGTTTAGTCACTGACCTGATAAATAGGATTATTTATGAGTGTGTTGTCCCAGATGATTGGCTGAAGAGTGTAATTGTAAATGTGTATAAAGTGAAGGGTGATGCCCTGGAAAGAGGAAATTATAGAGGTATAAAGCTTTTAGATCAGATAATAAAGGTAATGGAGAGAGTTTTAGAAGGTATGATTAGAGAAAGAGTGAATATTGATGAGATGCAGTTTGGGTTTATGCCAGGTAGGGGGACCACTGATGCAATATTCATTGTTCGTCAGCTTCAGGAAAAATATATTGGTAGGAGAAGGGATCTTTGTTTTGTTTTTGTTGATTTGGAAAAGGCCTTTGACAGAGTCCCTAGAGAGGTGGTGAAGTGGGCAATGAGAAAGCTTGGCTTGGAGGAGTGGCTGATTAGGATGGTTATGGCTATGTATGTGGGTGCTCACACCCAGGTAAGAGTGAATGGAGATTTGCGTGATGAGTTTTCCGTGAATGTTGGTGTGCATCAGGGGTCAGTCTTGAGTCCCATGTTGTTTATCATGGTACTTGAAGCCCTTTCACGTGACTTTAGAAACGGACTCCCGTGGGAGTTGTTGTATGCTGATGATTTGGTGTTGATTGCAGGGAACGAAAGGGAGGCGGAGGAAAGGTTTAGGAAGTGGAGAGATGGTATGGGGCACAAGGGTTTAAGGGTAAATGCAGATAAAACAAAAGTGATGATATCTAGGGTTGGTGGCGGTACTGCCAAAGACGATGGAGAGTGGCCATGTGCAGTTTGCCACAAGGGCGTGGGAAGTAATTCCATCTTGTGCGGTGTGTGTGATAAATAGGTGCATAAGAGATGTAGTGGTATCAGAGGTAGACTGCAAGATAATGCTGATTTTATGTGTACGGTGTGAGCAGGTGGAGATTGTCAGGCATGAAAGGATTGATCTTGCTGGTGAATCTCTTGAGTGTGTGGAAGAGTTTTGTTATTTGGGAGACATGTTGTGTGCTGGAGGTGGGGCTGGAGCTAACTCTCTGGCTAGGGTGAGAAGTGGTTGGAAGAAGTTCAGGGAGCTCTGGCCTCTCCTGACATTGAGAGGACTCTCCCTACGTGCTAAGGGGTCTTTTGTATGCAGCATGTATTAGGAGTGTAATGCTGTATGGTAGTGAGACCTGGGCAGTGAAGGAGGAAAATATTCGCCAGCTCAGACGTACAGAAATGACAATGATTAGGTGGATGTGCAGCGCGTCCCTGCGTCCAAGGCCTGGAGGGGCTGGGTTAACGATGGAAGAGTTGAGAGGTAGGATGGGACTGGAGTGTATTGGTGTTGTGATGAGGAGAGGTAGACTGAGATGGTTTGGACATGTGGAGAGGATGGGGGATGATAATTGGGTGAGGAAGGTGAGAAGTGTTAATATTGGGGGTGGGGTTACGAGGGGTAGACCGAGAAAGATATGGAACGAGGTCATTGTGACCTCAGGGTTAAGGGACTGAACAGGGAGGCTGCAATGGATCGTGCAGCATGGAAAGCCGCAATTAGGTGACCAAGGCCGACACATGCAAGCATGTTGGAGCCTTTAAAAATGAAAACGAAAACGAATCATTTCTACCTGTTCACCGTAACCAAATTAGTTTCCAGCTTCTATAGCAATTTAATCTACTCTGCTTCTAGATTCAGAATTTACCCCTGTCTTCTTTCTCTTTCATTCTCATTACTCCTTACAAACTCTACAGTACTGCCACTCGCTTTCACCTTCCTCAGCCCATCATGTCATTAATACTTATATGCAACCTTCTCTCAACAAGCACATAACTGGGCTCCTTTCGAAACTATCTATCTATCTATAGCCCGACGCCCTAATCCCACAAAGGGTGGCCGCAGACAAAACGCCTCCAAGTCGCTCTATCACCCACCATTTGACTACCCTCCCCCCAACTCACTCCCCCCTCCCTCATATACCTTTCAACTCCATCCCTCCACCTCATCCTCGGTTTACCTCTCCCTCTCCCTCCCTCCACCTCACCTACATACACCCTCTTAGTAAGTCTTTCATTCTCCATTCTCTTCACATGTCCAAACCACCTCAGTGTATTTCTCCTAATCTTCTCAACCACATCCACATCCACCCCACATCATTCCTTCACTTCTTCATTCGTCAACCTGTCCCTCCACGTCACTCAACATGCTCCTCTCAAGTAACTCATTTCCACTGCTCTCATTCTTGACTTGTTCCCCTCTTGCAAGGTCCATGCCTCGTTTCCATACGTCAGGGTAGGGATCACAATACAGTACTATCATGCAGTGACTTCATAACTTCCATACTCACCTCCCTATTTCTCATCACTGCTTTCAGTGTACCAACGACCTTCCTTCCCTGCTGTACCCTTTCACGCACTTCATCCCCCAAAGTTCCATCCTTACTCATCACACTACCCAAGTACTTGAATGCACTCACATTCTCCATATCCTCACCATCCATCCTCACTGCACACTCTGTGACTTAATTCCTCTCAAACACCATAACTTTACTTTTGTTTACATTAACTTTCAGATTCCTCCTCCTACACACTGTCCCAAATTCATTCACCAAACCTTGCAACTCCCATTCATCTTCACTCAAAAGTACTGTATCATCAGCAAACAGCAACACCGGAAGCTTCCAAATCTCACCCTCATTCATTAGAGCCACCCCCACATCCACTGCCCTACCCTGCACCTCCTTTACAACCCCATCCATGTATATATGAAACAGCCATGGAGACATCACAGAACCCTGTTTCAGTCCCACATTAAGATCAAAGAACTCACTCAGCTCACCATCCACTCGCACCGTAACTCTAGCTCCCTCGTACATACTCTTCACAGCACTCAACAATTTCCCCTCCACTCCATATATTCTTAATACCTTCCACATACCTTGCCTATCTATTCTGTCATAAGCTTTCTCCAAGTCCATGAAGGCAGCATACACTTTCCTTCCCTTCTCTAGATACTTCTCCACTAAACATCTTAGAACAAATATCTGATCTACACACCCTTTTCCCTTCCTAAATCCCCCTTGTTCTTCTCCAACTAGCTCCTCTGTCATATGCCTAACCCTATCAATGAGTATTCTACCATATATTTTACCAGTCACACTAAGTAGGCAAATACCCCTATGGTTACCACATATTTCTCTCTCTCCTTTTCCTTTGTATAAAGGAACAATTATACCTGATTTCCAGTCCTCTGGAACCCTTCCCTCTTCCCAAGCCAATCTACACAACTTCCATATCCACTCCACAACAATCTCACCCCCATACCTAAGCATTTCACCACACACTCCATCAATTCCTGGGGCCTTTCCCAACTTAATATTCTTCATCGCTTCCACTACTTCCGCCCTACTGATCTCTTCCTCCCTCCTCTCATCTCTTCTTCTCCCAGCCATTCCCCAACCACTTATACTCGCACTGCTCTCACTCTCCACATTCAACAAATCCTCAAAGTGCTCCTTCCATCTCCTCAGTTTCTCTCTCTTCTCCACCAACAATCTATTATTCCTATCTTTCACTCCCCTACTATTTCCCCTTTCACACTGCCTTACTTTCTTACCTCCTTCCAAAACAATTTCTTACTCGCCCTCCATTTCACACTCAGATTCCTCCCTAACTCCTCATCCACTTTCTTTTTACTCTCCTTCACCAGTCTCTTAACCCCTTAACCGCGGGGCGTCACTTTCGTGACGCTCGGCTACAATGGATCATACCGCGGGGCGTCACTTTTGTGATTCTGTGTTATTTTGAATTATCCCGGGCTCTCAAGTGGTGGCTTGTATCATATATCAGTACTGCCAATGTCCAACACTAGTCAGCACTCCAAATCTCATCTGTACTCCCATCCATTGTTGACATTTTAGCTATTTTAACCCCTTCCTGACTCTCCTACCTGCCCTCCATTACCCTCTCCTCTCACCTCCCACGCCGCGCTGCGCCACGGAAATTTCCCCTTCTCTTTCCACAGATTTCATCCATTGAAATCAGGCCTATGCCCTATATTTTTACCCAATAATATATACCAAAAAAAAACAGGTAAGTGATAGTGTTATACTCCAGAAATTGCCTAATTATCACCTGACAACACCTCACGTGCATTCATTCGCTACATTACCACGGTAATTTCCCCTTTGATTTATGCCTTGTAATCGATGTCTGTAATAAAAATATATATCAGAAAGGAAGGGAGAATCTAATTGACATTTACAGTCACCTGGAACTACCTATTTCTATATTTATTGCCGAGATTTTCTACCTATAAAAAATTAGCATGTAAGTTAGCAGCAGTAAGCCTAAAGTGTCATTGTCAACCCTTCCCTTCTCAGATAATTTACCCCCTTCTTGACTCCCCTCCCTACTTGCCCTCCATTACCCTCTCCTCTCACCTCTCACGCCAGCTACGCTACGGAAATTTCCCTCTTCTTTTTCCACAGATTTCATCCATTGAAATAAGCCCTATGCCCAATATTTTTACCCAATAATATATACCAAAAAAAAACAGGTAAGTGATAGTGTTATACTCCTGAAATTGCCCAATTATCACCTGACAAAACCTCACGTGCATTCATTCGCTACATTACCATGGTAATTTCCCCTTTGATTTATGCCTTGTAATCGATGTCTGTAATAAAAATATATATCAGAAAGGAAGGGAGAATCCTAATTGACATTTACATTCACCTGGAAGTACCTATTTCTTTATTTATTGCCGAGATTTTCTACCTATAAAAAATTAGCCTGTAAGTTAGCAGCAGTCAGCCTAAAGTGTCATTGTCAACCCTTCCCTTCTCAGATAAGCCGCGGCATTTAGTTCCTTGTCCTCCACTGCAGAGACAACATGTCGCACTCGCGCCCTGCCATTCCTGCCGCTTCTGCGCCCATTGCAAAGGGCCCCGTGACCTCTACCCCCAAGAAAAGTGTTGAGGCAAGCAGGAAAGGCCTCAGTGACTCTGCAGTGGCACGAGAACTTGCTGAATTGTCGATGATAATAATGGACAGCGATTTTGACGATTCCGGTGAATCGTGTGATGAGCCGGGTGAACTTATCGCGCCAGAAACAGCGACAACAAGTGCTCCTACTAGTGAATCTGTGTGTAGCTCAAAGGGAAAGGAGCCTTTAGTGCAGGAAGGAAAAGAATTTGGGAAGGGAGTGAAAAGGCGGCGTGTTAGCCCCAGAACAATGCCACCACGTGACCCAGCCCGCCATGAGTCACGAGATCATTCACCTCCCCGTTCCCCAAGCCCTGCTTTACTCATCTCATCATCATCGTCGGCTGAGTTATCTCCGGAGTCTTCGTCGTCGGAGTCACCACCAGCATCAACAGTGAAGACCGGCCGTAGAGGTAGAGGTAGATCTAAGAGAGTGAGAAGTAGTGTAGCTAGTAGGGTAAGGGCTGCTAGTGCTGTACGGCAACCTAGGGTCAGTGCGAGTGACCTTGACCGTGATAAGCCTCCCTCTCAGCCAACTTCCACCACCACCACCACCACCATCCCTCCACCGCCACGCCAGGGAATCCTGGACGCCTTCGCGTGGACGGAAGGGTCAGATTTGTCCCCGAAAACCTGGTTTTCGATGAGAGCTCGTCAGGAGTTCAGCCTGCCTTCACTATGGACGAAAATGCTGAGTGTGTCGACTACCTTTTGGCCTTCCTAGATGACGAAGTCATGCAGCACATATGTGATGAGACTAACAGGTTCGAATCACAACGTGCTGCTAGTGGTACAGGTGCAGCCAAGATGCAACAGTGGACCATGCTGGGAGTGCAGGAGCTGTATGTGTTCTTTGCCCTCATGCTTCTTATGCCACACTCCAAGAAGCATGAGTTGGAAGAATACTGGTCCATGGACCCCTTACTACCCTCACCGACCTTCAACAAGTACATGGCCAGAGATCGCTTCCGGAACATCATGGGAAACCTGCACTTTGCCGATAATGATGTACCTTCCCAAACCGACCCACTCTGGAAGATCCGGGAGATTCTGAACAGAATGAAGGATAAGTTCATGTCATTCTTCCACCCATTTCAGAAGGTTGTCATTGATGAGTCCTTGGTTCTGTTCAGAGGACGTCTTCGGTTTGTCCAGTACATTTCAAGCAAACGCCATCGCTTTGGAATTAAGTTCTTTGTACTGTGCGACTGTAAGACGGGTACATCCTTGACTTCGTCATATATTCAGCCAGCACTGTCGATCTCGATAAAACACACCCCCTTGGCTTCTCAGGCTGTGTAGTGAAAGTGCTCCTAGAAAAGTATTTTGGTGGGAATCATGTGCTGTATACAGACAACTACTATACAGCACCGAAACTTGCCAAATACCTTTCTGAGCACGGCATTGGCTCCTGCGGCACTGTCAAAAGTAATCGTGCCAACTTCCCCAAATTCCCAGAGGCAGGAGGCTCGCAGCGAGGGGGAACGTGCACCTACGCAAGTCTGAGAAGATGCTGGCAATACGGTGGCATGACAAGAGAGTCGTGCACATGCTCACCACCGTACATAAGGGGAGATGAGAGACAGTGGGAAGGTCGACCGTAGGACAGGCGAACCTGTGATGAAACCTGATGCTGTGTTGGACTATAATATAAACATGCGGCTGGTGGACAAGTCCGACATGATGATTGGTGAGATCGACTGCCTCAGGAAGAATACTAGGTGGTACAGGAAAGTTTTTCTGCATCTCATAGATATGACGATGCTGAACGCCTTCATCCTGTACAAGATGAAGGTAAAGCCACCCAAGTCCTTCTCCCTGAGGTTGTTGTTCGCCAGGACTTGTGTCCAGCAGCTGCTGGAAAAATATGGTAAGGTGCAAGCAGCAACTCCAAGGCGCCATCCAGTTACACTTCCCGACCGACTTGAGCAGAGGGCGTATATGGATCGGCACAGACTTGAGCTAATGCCTGCCACAGGGAAAAGGAAGGCTGCGGTCGCAGGTGTCAGGTATGTGCGCATACCACACGCCGCACACCTGAGCATAAACGCACCTCTTGGCAGTGCGCTGAATGCCAGGTTCCCCTCTGTGTAACCTGCTTCTTCGATTATCACAGCCAGAAGCAGTTCTAACAGTGCAAGTGTGGAAGCAGAATTATTTGGAAATAATGTGTAAATAATGTGTAAATAATGTGTAAATAGCAGGTGAAAGCAATGGATGTTCAGTTCATATGATTGAACAGTGTACTATAGTTTCATCTTACTGAAAGTGACAGTGAATAACATATTGTAAGTAAAATAGAAGGGTAAATATTGAAAATAGAATAGAAAATGTAAATAGTAATGTAAGTAATTAGTAATATAAGAATATGAGTACAAATAATTTATGTTATAACAGTGAGAGTGAATCCGTGGCTCTCTCGTATTTTACTGACTGAAAAATAGAATGACTTCAGTGACAATAAAATAATACGACTGAATGAAACTTATGGAGAAAGACTCCAGATATATATAAGTGTGATATAGTAATAGAAATATAAAGTGTGAGGGGTTTTATGAATAATAAATGACAGAGTGCCTAGAGCGAACTAGGGCAAGTGCGGCGATCAGACGCGCTCGTAATTTCCATTGCTTTCACACTGTTTTTTTTTTCAGTATGGATCCCAAACTACTTGAAAATGGTAGAATAGTGTTTATAGTGTTTGTATCTGGCTGTGGTAATCATATAACGGGTTGTCGGGAAGTGTAAAGTGGAGACTTAGTTACCCTACTTCAGAGGTCTCCACAAGTCCTACGGAAACTGACGAAGGCTCAACAATCATTCCAGGAGAAAGCTGAAGGTATGTGCTATAAGCATATATAATTTTATTATTCTAGGACTAATAACTGATTTTTAGCAAATATTTTTTGAGAGTCTGTCGGAGCCCAAATAACCCCGCGGGACACGCAAGTAATTGGTAAACAAGCCCGCGGTGTAGGGGTTAACCTCCCTTCTCCTGCTCACATATACCTCTCTCTTCTCTCTCTCATCTTCTCCCCTACCTCTACTCACCAACCATTCACTATATGCCTTCTTTTTTTGTTCCACAGCTCGTTTCACCTCATCATTCCACCATGCTGTCCCTTGCACACCCTAGCATCTTCTCCTCACTCCACAAACCGCCTCACACGCTGCGCCTATCTCTTCCGTGAATATCTTACATACGTCTTCCACCCCTTCCATCTGCTCTAGCTCATCCCTTCCCAGTCTTTCTTCCACTATGCTCTTATACTCTGTCATTTTCTCACTATCTTGCAATTTCTCCACTCTTCTCACAGGAGTTGCTTCCTCCTGTCTCCCCCTTCGTCTCCATAACCACTTTCTTTGCAGCTCTACCTTGGCCATCACTAAGTGATGGTCCGAGACTCCATTCCCCCACCCTCTCCACACTCTTGCATCCAACACTTGTCTTCTCATTCGCTCATCCACACACACGTAGTCTATCATTGCCTTTTGTTCAACAAGTTCACCATCCATCCTCCTCATTACTCTCCATGTATACCGGTGGATCATCTTATGCCGAAAGTAGCTGTTGCCTATTGCCAACCCCTTACAAGCACAGATGTCCACCAAAGCACTTCCATTCCCATCTACGTCAGCTGGCACACCCCACTGACCAACCACTCCATCCACTTGTACACTCGCAACTTTGCCATTCATGTCTCCAATCAACAGCACTCTCTCACTCCTCTCAAACATGTCCATACACACTTCTACACTCGCCCAAAACTCATCTTTCACTCTTGCCACTCGATCCTCTGTCGGGGCATACACACATACAATCGCCCACGCTTGTATACCTACTTTCATCCTCACCCATACAATCCTTGCACCCACTGTTCCATACTCTCTTATATTCTCCTTCCACTTCTTGCTTATCATCAGACATACTCCCTCTCTTGCTCTCTCATTTTCATTGACTCCCGCACATATACCTAAACCATATTCCCATTCTCTCACCCTTTCACCTTTCCATTTAGTTTCAGTCAATCCACATATATCCACTTTTGCATCCTCAAGCACCTGAACGATCTCTCTCTCTTTCACTTCATCATTCACTCCTCTCACATTCCACGTTCCCACCCTAAGAATGTCCTTTGTCCGTTCCTAAGTCGTCAACGTATGGTCCGTCCAGGTCCGAGGCGCTTTGTTCGCTTTTTTAGTTAGTTCTTTTTACGGGGTGGGGCACTAACCCACCACCAACCCTTTTAGTCGCCTCGTACGACAAGCAGGGATACTGGGGGAGTATTCTTGAAAACCCCCTACCCCCACGGGGGTATAAGAGCACGGATCCACCTGGTGAACAAGCCTACATCTTTTCTATCCTTAATGACCTAGAGCAGCTTGTACAGCACCCTACCCGTATCCCTGACCGCCTTGGAGAGAGCTCCAACATACTTGACCTCTTCCTCACAACTAATCCTTCTGCTTACTCTGTTAATCTTTTCTCTCCGTTGGGCTCCTCTGATCACAACCTTATTACCTTAACCTGTCCTATCACTCCGGTACGGCCTGTGGACCCTCCAGGGAAACGTCGTCTGTGGCATTTTGGAGCCGCGGACTGGGAGGCCCTCAGGCAGTACTTCTTTGATTTTCCCTGGAATGATTATTGCTTCCGTGGCCGGAAGCCATCTGAGTGTGCCTTGCGCATTACAGAGGTTATTCTCTCGGGCATGGAAGCATACATTCCTTTCTCATATCCTTTGACTAACGCAAGAAAGCCTTGGTTTAATCACGCTTGTTCTAATGCTATCCGCAACAAGGAGAGGGCCTACAAAAGGTACCGGAGCCAACCCACCCCTGAATCACATCATCTTTACGTTTCTGCCCGGAATCGTGCTAAGTCTGTTCTTCGGTCTACTAAAAATAATTTCATCCATACTAAATGCTCTCAACTCTCCAGCTCGAATTCTTCCCGCTCCTTCTGGCACCTTGCCAAAAATCTTTCTAACAACTTTACCTCATCATCCTTCCCTCCTCTTTTCTACTCTGATGGTTCTGTAGCTATTTCTTCTACTGATAAAGCAGATCTCTTCGCACAGACTTTCTCCTCCAATTCCACCTTAGACGATTCTGGTGCTGTTCCTCCATCACTTCCCCCCTCTGACTTCCTCATGGCTGACATTAAAATTTCTTCAGTTGATGTATTTTCTGCCATCACTGGCCTCAGTACTAACAAGGCATATGAGCCTGATGGGGTCCCTCCTGTTGTTCTCAAAAGCTGTGCTTCTGTGCTTACACCCTGCCTAGGCAAACTCTTTTGCCTTTGTCTGTCAACTTGTACCTTTCCTTCTTGCTGGAAGTTTGCTCTCATTCAGCCAGTCCCAAAGAAGGGTGACCACTCCCAACCCTCCAACTATCGTCTAACTGCTTTAACGTCCTGTATTTCAAAAGTTTTCGAGTCATTTCTCAATAGAAAAATTTTAAGGCATCTTTCCTATCACAACCTTCTTTCCGATCGTCAGTATGGGTTCCGTCAGGGACGCTCCACTGGCGATCTTCTCACCTACCTTTCAGACTCCTGGTCATCCTCCTTTCAGGACTTTGGCGAAAGCTTTGCCATTGCACTTGACATCTCAAAGGCTTTCGATCGAGTCTGGCATAAATCTTTAATTTCCAAACTGCCCTCCTACGGTTTCTATCCTTCTATCTGTGTCTTCATCGCTAGCTTCCTTTCTGGTCGTTCTATAGCCGCTGTTGTAGACGGCCATCGTTCTTCTCCTAGATCTATCAACAGTGGTGTTCCTCAGGGCTCTGTCCTATCACCAACTCTCTTCCTTTTATTCATCAGTGATCTTCTAAGCTGTACATCTAACCCTATCCACTCATACGCTGATGACTCCACCCTTCACCTTTCCATTCCGTTCCCGCAACGCGCATCTCAACAGTTGCCTCAACAAACAAGGGATGAGGCTATGGCACACCTAATGTCTGACTTAGCTTGTATCTCTGACTGGGGTAAAAATAATATGATTGTTTTTAATGCATCTAAGACTCAGTTCTTACACCTACCAACCCGACAAAATCTTCCACAGGTATACCCATTAATGTTTATTAATAGCTTAATCCCGCATCATCCTTGAACATGCTTGGGGTTTCATTTACTCGGGACTTATCTTGGAAAGATGATATTACATCTCTTGTAAAATCTGCTTCCAAGAGATTGGGTGTGCTAAGCCGACTCCGCTCTTTCTTTACCCCTGCACAATTGTTGACTCTATACGGGGGTTTTATCCGCCCCTGTATGGAGTACAACTCTCATGTGTGGGGAGGCTCCCCACATACAGCCCTTCTCAATAGGGTGGAGTCAAAGGCTTTTCGTCTCATTAACTCTCCTCCTCTTACTGACTCCCTTCAACCTCTGTCTCTTCGCCGCACTGTTGCATCTTTATCTCTTTTCTATCGCTACTTTAATGGTCACTGCTCCTCTGAACTGTCTGCTTGCATTCCTCCACCTCTACGACAGGCGCGTAGCACCCGTCTGGCATCAAACTCTCATCCCTTTTCTGTCCAACTCTCTAATGCAAGAGTTAACCATTACTCCCAGTCTTTCATTTATGCAACAGGTCAGCTCTGGAACTGTCACAGGTCAGCTCTGGAACTGTCTCCCTCTGTCTGTATTTCCTGCTGCCTATGATCTCCAGTCTTTCAAACGCAGTGTGTCCAGGCATCTCAAAATGATCAGATCTTGAATTTGGCTCTCTATTGTATTTTGTTTTTCTCTTTGAGGGAACTGTTACTGCAGGCTCATGGCCTTTGGTTTCTTCTTCCTCACATGAAAAAAAAAAAAAAAAAAAAAAAAAGTACTGTAGCTTGCTTCCATGGGAGCAAATGTTTTAATTCTGTAATAAAGCAAGTACAGTACAAGGGGCAATAATCTTGTGGACTCCGGTAGGATATGTGCTATGCTGTTTTCACTGAAAGTGCACGAAGTTTGCTTTGTTGAATGATTCCACAAAGTTTGAAATTATTAGAGATTTTTTTTGTTACAGATAACTAAACCTTGAAAATCATTATGGTCATTCCAAAGAAAATGAAGAACATCAACCACTGTGTGCAGTCTTCTGTTGACATTCAGTGTTTAAGTAATCTGTAACAGAAAAACTCCAGTTTGTGGGGTGAAGAGAAGATGAAATGGTGTGCAAGGAACAACATGGTAAAATGAAGAGGTGACACAAGCTGTGGTGCAAGAGAAGGAAGCATATAGTGAGTGGATGGGAAGCAGAGGAAAGGTGGAAGTTGAGAGAGGGAACAGAAAGCTGAAAAGATTAGTACGAGACAGCATGAAGAAAGTGGATGAGAAATTTGGAAGGAATTTGAGTGTAAAATGGAGGGAATGTAAGAAAATGTTCTGGAAGTAGGTAGAGTTAGACAGGGTGATAAAGAAAGTAGTAGGAGAGTGAAAGATAAAAATGACAGAGTGATAGTGGAGCAGGGAGAAAAAGTGAGCAGATGGAGAGAACACTTTCAGGAATTGTTAAACATAGAGAATGAAAGTAATGCGAGTGTAAATGGATGGGGAATGGCTGGGAGAGGGAGGGAGACGAGATGGGAGGACGATATTAGTATGGTGGAAGTTGTGGAAGCAGTGAAGAAAGTCGCAATGGGGAAAATCCCAGGATTTGATGGAGTGTGTGTGTGGTGAAATGGTTGCAGATGATATATACTATATTGTTAAGTGAAAATGAAGGGAAACTGCAAGGCTTGGTGAATGAGTTTGGAAGTGTAAGACACGGAATCTAAAGGTGAATGTAGGGAGGAGTAAAGTGGTGGTCACTGAGAGAAATGAAGTCACTGAATGCTCAGTGAGTTTGGATAGTGAGGAAATGGAAAAGGTGAGTGCATTGAAGTACTTGGGTAGTGTGATCAGTAGGGATGGAAGTTTGGAGGGGGAAGTGCTTGAAAGGGTACAACAGGGAAGAAAGGTTGCTCGTGCTTTGAAAGCAGTGATAATAAACAGGGAAGTGAGCATGGAAGTAAAAAAGTAACTGTGATAGTACAGTAATCCCTCACTTATCCAGAGGTGCAGTATCTGGCCCTGTTCATTATCCGGATGCTGGACCTTGGCTCTTTTAAACCCTTATCCGAATTTACTTGCTGTTATACAGACATAAAAGTCCCCAAGAACTTTGGCCGGCCGGCCGACATGTTCAAACATTCGGGATTATGGCCGCTGGGCTCAAGCCATGAGCGGGAGGTAGGCCGTAACCTACAACCAGAGACAGAATATCCATGAGCCCCTGTACTGAATGGTCAAAGTTGCAGGCTGGACTGATCACTCCCAACAAACCTCCAGCACCCAAGTAATACCGACTGTAACCCACAAGCGGTCAAAACTCCATATGCACTTCCACCAAATACGTATCCAAAGTGGTGCGGCCACCAGGATAAGTCTTTCCCAACTGCCATCATGCGTTGAACACACACCACAAGCCACGAGTACACGTTTGGTGACAGCGGCCATCCGCCTCTCTACTGAATGTCCAAAGTCGCCCGGTCACCGGAAGTTGTGTTTCCAAATGAACACCACATGTCTAACACAGACCACAAGCCACAAATAAATGCATGGTACAAGTGCCCGTCTGCCTCGTGACAGAAAGGTGAAAATCCTGCCCACAGCACTGCTTCTCCCCCCTTCCCCATTCCTCCTCCATACCCTCCCATGCTCCCCACCTTGCTAGCCGGGCATTCCAGCTTCCCCCTCACTCCCTCCCCTCCTTCGAGCTGAAAGCACTGACCCATGACTTTTTAGTGCTTGGCAATTTATTTGAATATTATTGGTCATATTGAAATTCCGTGAAATCCACGAGAAAGCTCATAAAATTCTGTATCTAGACATGTGCTTAACTCTTGAAAGGTGTGGCAAAATTTTGCACTAGGATGGTGGGAAGTTATACAAAGGTAAGTTTTACTCTTGGACACCATTTATTCTCACTGCAGTTTTGTTATTTTACTCATCAGTTTTCTGTGTTTTTATTACCTTTTCTTACAGTATAAACACCAGCAAAGATCATGGCACACCATTTATACCCGAATAGCCAATTTCCGGTGGCATATTTGCCTGTGGGATTTTTTGTGTGTGTGTACCCAGGGAGCAGCTATCACTTGTGTCAGTGATAACTGATTTTCCAATAGTCTTCAGGTTTTTAATTGTTCATGCATTGTTTTCTTGGTGTTCTGCATTAATATGGATATTCCTATGTGTGTTTTGATGTCTCAATATGGCAGAATGACTGGAAAACACTGCCAAAATTTGGAGGGGTACTGTACATTTTTTTTTTTTTTCCTCCATGGTTTTCTTGAGTTTAGCAGTACTTTGGATATTCCTATGTGTGTTTTTGTTGTCTAAATATGGCAGAATGACCAAAAACACACACCAAAATTTGAAGAGGTACTGTACATACAGTAGTGTATAGGTAGGATGTTTTTTGGTTTTGTTTGTTTGTTTGTTTTTTTTCATGGTTTTCTTGGTGTTTAAAATTACTCTGAATATTCCTATGTGTATTCTGATGCCTAAATAGGGCAGAATGACCGGGAAAACACTGCCAAAATTAGGAGGGGTACTGTACATACAGCAGGGTATAGCTAGTTTTTTTTCTTTTCTTTTTTCTTTATGGGTTTCTTGGTATTGAAAATTATTTTCAGTACTCCTATGTGTGTTTTGATATCTAAATATGCCCGATTTTTTTTTTTTTTTTTAAATAACAGAACGGGAAGGAAAAACAAATGACTGGAAAACTACCAAAGTAAGCAGAGGTACTGTACAAAAAGGTTAGGTAGAGGTTGGGTTTAGGTAGGGTCTGGGCATAGTAGGGGGGATATTGTTTATTACCCAGACATGCCTTTGGCTCTATTACGTCAGATTATTGAGAGGCTACTGTATTGTGATAGCAGGTCTAACGTATGGAAGCAAAGCTTACAGCTAACTCCAGCTCCACAGTCTCCAACATATAACATGTCCCCCAAATAACAAAACTCTTCCATACACTCAAGAAATTATCTGACAGAAGGCAATGATGCTCTGGTGAGAGATTGTTTCCTTTGTAAAGTACAGTGGATTCTCGAATTTCGATGGGCATGGGTACCTAAAAATCACCGCGAAATTCAAACCATCGAAATTTAAACTGAACTTCTTATGGGAAAAATTATTTTGGGTCTGGGGCCTCTGAACCTAACTACATAAAATCATGATTTTTTGCCCACACCCACTGTAAACTTTATGAACTATAATTGTGGTTAAGCAACTGTAGTTCAGCATTGTCTTGGCATACTGTCAGCAAGTGTATACTTGGTGTATTTCTCCCCTTTCCTGTATTGCCATTTCTCCTTTGGCTGCGAAGATTTAGAGGTGCCAGGCTGCTCTTGTCCATTACCACTCCTACCCGAAGAACCACGCTTGCTTGCCATTTTGAAACAGGTAAGCTGCGACAAAAATACAAAGAAAATATGTACAACTAAATTGCAATGATATGCATGTCCACACGTGGAAGGTACAGGCTGGAAATGCAGCACTTGGCTGTAGAGGGCTGGCTGCTGGCAGGACAGTCGCAAGATGGCTGCCAACAACAGAACATCACCTTGCACATGGCTTGTTGTTGTTGGTGCCTACTCCCATTCAGAAGCTCTTGTCCTTAAACAACATAACTTTTTTTTTTTTTTCCTCAGTCTCCATTGTTCATTTCTATGTTGCTCCTTATATTCATAATTACTGTACTTCTCTTTGTTTCAGTATTCTGCCTACTGTATTTGCTACCACATGTAATTCATTTTTTTAGTATTTCTATTACTGATTCTTTTCCTTTAATTTGTTATATCTTCGAGTTATTAAAGTACAGGTATTGATTAATTAATAATACCAGTAAGTATATTTATAGAATGATGGGGAATCGTCCAGGGTGCGAATTGTCCTGACGGGAAATCGTCCATGTTTTGATGGGGAATTATCTGACAGCGAATTGACTTGATGGTGAATTGTCTTGGAACCATATCATCGAATGCTTCACATATGAATAAATGATGCTGATATTAATTCTCTTCTTGACACGTCACAAACAATATTAGGTTAGGCTCATACTTTTTCTTATAATTTTCCTTCACTTCTAGCATTTTGGTTCATATCAAAAATATCATCTTTGCTTGTTTTGGTTGGAGTCTGGCACTGAGAGCACGTCACATACGATATTAGGTTAGGTTCATACTTTTTTCTTAGAATTTGCCTTCACTTCTAGCATTTTGGTTTGCATCAAAAATATTATCTTTGCTTGTTTTGGTTGGAATCTGGCCCTGAGAGCATCGAAACACGCGGCATTGCATCGAAAAGTGAGGTAGGCAGACCACTCCAAAATGCATCGAAATTTGATTCGTCGAATTCTAAACTGTCAAAATTCGAGAATCCACTGTACATAAAACTAGTTCAGGACCCATAAAACTGCACACATTACAGGTCTCTGCTGAAGTAAATGGAAATGTCAAAGCACTGATAAGATTCATAAATAAATGAGTGATGTTAAGGAAGGAGAAGTTGTTTAATGTCTGTCTGTGGGTCAAACCAATGGTTCAGCATATCTGGCAAACTAAAAATTTTAGCCCGGTTCATTAAGAAGTAAAAATGTCAAGCTACATTGAATATTCATGGCTTCTAATCCCTTCCCTGCAAAAGACTTCTAGGCTTGCATAAGAAGTTAACAGATCAGTGCTGGGTAGGCTAGTAAAATCATGTTTGTCAGCCAATGGTGTAACCGGACATGGTGAATAAACTGGAGAAATCAATGTATGGAAGCTGACAAACCTAAAGTATTACACTTTTAAAATTGTTTTTCTTTTTTACATTACAGTATGTCTTTGCTGAGGTGTCCAAGTTTCCTAACAAAATACATACCCAAAGGTCCTCCCTTTGCTGCTCGTGCCTGCATCTCCTTCATCTTCTTCTCATCTTCCTTCTTCTTCTGATGGTAAGCCTTGTCATCCTGAAAAGTGACATCAGCATGACTTTTTTTTTTTTTTTTTAATCTAAAGACAGAGTGAGATATGTTCCAGAAAAGAGGAAAGAAAAGATATGAATCTTGAACTATCAACATCATGCCCAGTGAACTAAGCCAGATCCTGATTCATACATACAACATTCAGTTAATACCGTAATCATCTGGACCTCCTTTCCCTAGGGCAGGGTGAGCAGCAGCAATGTCCAGACAGCCCAAGTTGGCCCAGTCCAATGGGGCATGCTTCGATTCATTCATTCGAGCCCCCAGAATCCTGGCTCTATATAATATACCAAAAACATTCACCAGATTCTGTGGCTTCACATAAATGTATCCGATAGAGTCAATCCGGACGCTGTCATGTTAAAATGGGGTGCCAAATCCCTAATCATGCACTTCTTCTCACAACATTCATCCAGCCAGCTCGATCTCTTGTCAGTCCCTAGCCTCACTGACTTCCATACCTCTCTTCCTCACACACTCATCCACCATATCTCTCCACCTTCTCCTTGGCCTACCTCACCTCCTCCCTCCTTCAAATTCACTCAGATATGCCTTTTTCACCACTCTGTTGTTATCCATTCTCTCCACATGCCCACATCATCTCAGTACACTCTCTTCGATTCTGGTATCCACAGACTTCCTCACTCCACATCTTTCACGAATCATATTACTTCATATTCTATCCACCCTCTGTACTCTACATACGTTCCTCAGCAGATCCATCTCCATTGCTCTCACTCTTGCCTTTTCATTTTCATGCTACACCATAGTCTCACATTCATATGTTAAAGTTGGCATTAACACTCCTTCTTGTACGCCTCGTGCAGCTGCAACACTCAAGCCTCAGGCCTTCATAGCACCAGCTACTTTTCTTCCTTGTGTCACTCTACTTTCCACTTCTTTTGCATATTTTCCTGTCTTTTCTATCAGTGTACCCAGGTATTTGAACTCTCTCACCAATTCCAGTCTCTCGCTATTCACTGTGACATCACACTGGGAGTTATCTTCTCACTCAATAACCATCATTTTACTCTTTTCTACATTTTCTTTCAAGGCATGACGCTCACAGACATCCGAAAATCCTGCACTAGTCTACCAAGTTCTTGTTCGGTATTTGCAAATACCCGGTAGTACTGCATCAACAGCACACAACAAATTTGAGATATTCCATCCATCACCATTCATTACCAATGCCATCCCTCTCTCCATTACTTGTGTTTTTACATCTCTCATCACCCCATCACAAACCTTAAAAATTAGCATGGTCAACAATTTCTAAATGTAAATGTAAAATACAAATGCAGAGTCAATTTAAAATCTACTGCACTCCTAAGGTTCGATGGATGTGAAAATGAACGAGTTCTGCAAACATGATTCTATTAACAATTTTAGGGAAAGCAATCTTCGTGCAATATGCAACACAGAGTTGCATGTTGATTTTAGATTACAAAATGTGAATAAGACACAAAATATACCGATCTGGTAGGTAGGTAAGGTCAGTTCACCTGCAGCACTGTGTTTACTGTACTGATCTCACCATCTGGAAGTGTCAGTGCACCAAATGTACTCAGTTGCATGCAATTTAAAACAAATGACTAACCCAGTCAAAACTATATATAACATAATCATTATAGGTAACCTAACCGAACCCAAACAGGGGGGCTTCACCTCCCAATTCCCCTGTAACTTAAACTAACTAGGACTGACACTAAACCTAACCTAGAAAACCCTCACTAACTGTCAGACCATAACTTGGTTTCAACCTACCTTAATCTTACCTAATCTGGTTCCTGCAAATAACACTCATTTTGCATCAGAACATCTGACAACCCATGCATGCCATTAGAAAATTGTGCCTAAACTTAAACACATATTAGAAGCATCTGACATCCAGCTCAGTGCAAGTGGTAAATTTTGTAAAATATGTACTGGTTTATTACCGGTACTGTACAGTACTCTGAAAGTTTACCACTTGCACTGAGCTGGATGTCAGATGCTTCTAACGTGTGTTTAAGTTTAGGCACAATTTTCTAATGGCGTGCATGGGCTGTCAGATGTTCTGATACAAAATGGGTGTTATTTGCAGGAACCAGATTAGGAAAATTCAGATAGGTTGAAACCAAGTTAAGGTCTGAGTTACTGAGGGTTTTCTAGGTTAGGTTTAGTGTTAATCCTGGTTAGTTAAAGTTACAGGGGAGTTGGGAGGTGAAGCCCCCCTGTTTAGGGGTGAAACTTCTGGACAAAATCTAGAACTCCCATTAACTATCTATCAATTGCCAGACACCTCAATCCTGTAAGGGGTGGCCACAAGTTGCCTCCATGTTGCCCTGTCTAATGCCATTTCACTGCCCTGCTCCCAGCTCACACCCCTCTCTCATATACCTACCTCTCCACTCCATCCCTCCATCTCAGCCTCGGCCTCCCCCCCTCCACCTCACTCTCATACACTCACCTCGTCAGTCTCTCACTCTCCATCCTCTCCACATGGCCAAACATTAACAACTGGTGATAATTTAATGATAAGGATTTAGTTTGAATACAGTACCATACTTACTGATCTGAAAGCTGATCAAGACTGTCAACCACCTGTCCACGTTTGCATAAAAAATTGCTGAGGTTTGACCATTAATATGGTACCATATCTACAAAATTATGTATTTCTTAAACTTTTGAAAGCAATCACTATGATCACTAGGTTACAGTGTAATCTGCTGGTAAGTGCAACTCACTCCTAGATTTTCACCAAATCACAGTAATTTATGAAAAACAACCTGTGAAAGAACAATATAGATATGATGTCTGTAAAGATTCTCATCTCAGTTGTTCTCTTAGCCACAGATTTACCAAATGCATAAGTGGCAGTTGTGGGTGATCTTCAAAGTTTGCTATATGAATGCTGAAGCTTCAGCTCTGAACTTTGCCCAGGTTAGGTGCAATGGATGTGGCTCTCTTGTTATGTTACATTGGTTATGACTGATTCCCTCTCTCCTCCTTAAATTTGATGTAGGACTAGGTTGCCAGTAAATATTCATCAACTTTCTCTCTTCCACACTGCATGTAATTTGCAACGGATGCCATAGCAAAGTTTGTTGAACAAATTATGGTGAAAATTTGAATGAGCTCCAGTGCACATAATTTGGAACTGTACTTATCAATAAACTACAGCCAAATAATCACAGTAGTCAGGAAAGTTGCACTGATGAGTAATCACGAAGAATGATAAAACCCCATCAGTTTTACAAGCAAACAGCTGCCCATCTTGCCCGGCTGGCAGATGGAATCGGCCACAAGATCAATCTATCACCAGTCGTTCCATCATGATTAACCAAACCTACTTTAATCTAACAACCTCACCTAAGTTACTTTAATCTTACTTACTTTAACTTAACCTAACCAGAACACTTGGAGACTAATTGGTTTTGGGGCAAAATCAAATTAGTGACTCCTCAAAGATGCCACGATCACGGTAAAAATCTTGACCTTACTGTCGTTAGTTTCATACAAGTAGAGTACCGGTACTTCTGTGGAATTTTGGTGTCATAAATTAATTATATAATCATTAAACTAATCATCATAATATTATCAACACTGGTCAATGGAAACTCTCCTACACCTTGTCCCAAATTACTGCTAAAAAAAAAAAAAAAAAAAAAAAAAAATAAAAAAAATGGCTAAAACGTCTGGAATACTAGGTTACAGTATGGTGATTCAAAACTTAGGACTGAGTACCAAACCTTGACACTAGCTTCCTAAGAAATAACAAAGGGATTCAATTCATAGCACAGTTGTAAGTCAACTTTCTTCCGCAGATTTAAAATTAGCGAGATATTTTGGGGTCTTTAATGTGTACCTGTGCTATTACATTTCGTCCATTAAAAAAGATATGTTTTTGTTTCCTGGTGGTAAATTATGGTCACAGACAGTGTGCTCTTGTTTTTACTGGGGCATTATGGTTTTGATTCACCCAATCAGAAGGCTGAAGTGGGTGTTGCAAGTCTTGACATTTGAAATCAGTCAAGATGGACTCTGTCGATGACATAGGGTAAGATGTGAAATTGGTCTTGGTTAGGTCTGAATGACACAGGTTGTGATGTTTCGGAAGGTTAAATTGGATTGAGTGAGAGCTGTGGAAATAAGATATTTGAGAGGAGCATGTGGAGTCACATGGAGAGACAGACTGACAAATGAGGAAGTGAAGAAGCATTGTGGTGTGGATGTGGATGTGATAGGAAGTGTTAGGAGAAACACAATGAGATGGTGTGGCCATGTGACGAGGATGGAGAGTGAGAAACTAATGAGGAGAGTGTATGTGAGTGAGGTGGAGGGGGGGAGAGGGAGGGGGAGGCCAAGGATGAAATGGAGGGATGGAGTGGAGAGGTATATGAGAGAGAGGGGGCGGGGTGCTGGAAGCAGGGCAATGAAATGGCGGGGTACAGGGCGAAATGGAGGCGATTTGTTTGTGGTCACCCCTTACAGGATTAAGGCGTCAGGCAACATTCATTTTCATTCATTGCCAGACACCATGTATCCCAGACGGGGTGGCCAAGGGCTTAGAGTTAATTGTTTTACGGGGAGGGGCACTAATCCTCCACCAACCCCACTTGACACGTAGGGATAGTCAGGCAACATACAGATAGAAAATGGACTGGCATTCGTTTGTATATTTTCCATAATAAAAAGGGGGGGGGAGCTAGGTTAGGTTTGATGTTTCCAAAGCCTTAACACCACATAAAAGACCCCACAATATCTTGTTAATTTTTATTTGCGGAAAAAAACACATGAGAAACTGGTGTGACAAATGACTGAATCAACACTTTTAATTGAAAAATATTATAATTTTTACCACCACATAGGTTAATATACAGTATGGCTCAATCGGTAGAGAGGTGGCCTGCAGGCCAACCAGACCCATGTTCAAATCCCCGTTGGGACAGAGAACAGTTTAAGGATTTGAATTTCATTAAATCAGACTTTACTGATCTACCAGAAGACCCGCCGACATGTCGTAAAAATACCTCCGCTCATACCAGTACAACAGTCTTGTATGAGACAGCCCTAGCATGTATTCAGCATGGATGGTGTGTGTTAGCGCCGAACAGACATGGGCATGATTGTGATTATTAATCAAAAGATCATAATCCATGGCCGTGATTATGTTTTCATAATCAAATCATAATCAATTTCTTGGTAAGTTATATAATCATAATCTAATCTAATCAAAATTTACACAATAGTTAAAATCATGATCAAATCATGATAAAAAATTTACAAGCAATAATCAATGATTAAAATATGATAATTGTGATTATTTCTTAATTATGTAACAATGTTACTCTCTTACAGTTTCTCCTTGATACACCAGCCAGTGCTGCCATACACGTCACATACATGTTCCAGCATGCTTAGCACGCATGGTACCACTCTACCTGTTTATACATGTCAACCTGTTATGAGGCTGGCAGCTGGCTAGTTACCTCAGTACTCACTCCCATTCCTCACTTCAGTCCCAGACACTTAACCAAGCAGACACTTCTGTTGACTGTTACCGGTTATACCTGACCACTTTCATGGGTCATCTACAGCAGAACCCAACAGTCGAGTGAAGTTAAAGTGTAAGCACTGTGACAAGCTAGTTGGTGACAATGTTCGTAGAACTTCAAACTTCCATACCCACACAAAATCATTACAAGCTTTCACCTTGAAAATAAGATCCTCACAGTTGTTACAGACACTGCCAGTCATATGCTGAAAGCTTTTGTGACACTTCCTGGCATTGATGATCAAGTTGCCGCTCAAGATTCTGTCAGTGAGAGTGAGGATGAAGAGGATGCCCTTGACGTACCTGCAAATAACGAGAAGATCCTGGAGCTCTTGCCTGAGCATTTTGCTATTTTCTTCACAACTTACAAAATACTGTGAAGGATGGCCTGGAGGAAACTGGACCTGTATCAGAGGTTATTGGAAAAGCCTCTCATCTCGTATCCCACATTCACCACTCTGCTCTTGCTTCGAACATTCTTGAATGTGCATGCAGACCCCAAGCCAAGAACTCTGGCAGATGGAACAGCAGTATTAAAATGCTCTGTTCTGTTCTCAGTATTGACCCAGTAAAGCTTGTTCAGCTGGACTACCCAGGAAAGCTGAACAAATACGAACTTAATCTCATCACAGAAATCACTGACATCCCAACACCTTTTGAGGTAGCAACTCTAGAATGCCAAGGAGAGAATACTGTAACATCAAGTAAGGTTATTCCATGTATTCGTGGACTGAAGGCTGAACTTCAACAACTATCACTTGTGTATAAGTCAAAGATGGTTACCACTCTCATGAACTCTACTGACAGGAGTTTCAGCATCCATGAAGACATAGAGATTTTTCAGCTGCCTTCCCTTCTAGATCCACGTTTCAAGATGGACTGGTGTTCAGCAAAGTTAAGATGGTGAAAGCTCTTCTTAACTCAAAAGTAGATGATATTACTTCCAGTGATTCTATCGAGACCAATGACACAGCCGCCCCAGGAGCCACACCCAAAGACAGGCGCAAGCTGTTCAGGTTCATGGTCCCATCAAGCAGCCCTTCAGTGCCCTCATAATCATTTCAGTTACAAGTAGAATCTTATCTGAGTCAGCCAACAGCAGATGAAACTGATCTCCTTCTCTTCTGGCAACAGAATCAAGTGACATTCCCAGAACTCACAAAATTAGCCCTCCGCTATCTGTGCATCCCAGCATCTTCAGCACCAGCTGAGAGACTTTTTTCCATTGCTGGAAGAGTCATTCGACATGAGTGCTGCAGAGTGACTGATGTCTGCTTTGAGGAGCTGATGTTTATCAAATGCAACAAGCATATTCAGTTATGAACTTTTTAAAACTTGCCTGTCAGTGAGGATATGAATCCAAACTTAGTTTTAAGTTAACCCATTTTTGTATTTTGTTTCATGTGTGATACCTTCATAGTATGTTTCTGCAGTGTTATTTTTTTTTAAATCACAGACTGAAGTATCTTTAGTTTGAGCATGAAATATATTTTTTTGTTAGTGCATTTAGGTTATATGATGCACATTTGTAGGAGCTGATGTTTTTCAACAGTATTTTTTTTTTTTTTTTTTTTTTAATGCGAGGAAGAAGGAACCAAAGGCCATGAGCCCGCAGTAACAGTTCCCTCCAAGAGAAAAACAAAATACAATAGAGAGCCATTCAAGATCCGATCATTTTGAGATGCCTGGACACACTACGTTTGAAAGACTGGAGATCATAGGCAGCAGGAAATACAGACAGAGGGAGACAGTTCCAGAGCTGACCTGTTGCATAAATGAAAGACTGGGAGTAACGGTTAACTCTTGCATTAGAGAGTTGGACAGAAAAGGGATGAGAGTTTGCTGCCAGACGGGTGCTACGCGCCCGTCGTAGAGGTGGAGGAATGCAAGCAGACAGTTCAGAGGAGCAGTGACCATTAAAGTAGCGATAGAAAAGAGATAAAGATGCAACAGTGTGGCGAAGAGACAGAGGTTGAAGGGAGTCAGTAAGAGGAGGAGAGTTAATGAGACGAAAAGCCTTTGACTCCACCCTATTGAGAAGAGCTGTATGTGGGGAGCCTCCCCACACATGAGAGTTGTACTCCACACAGGGGCGGATAAAACCCCTGTATAGAGTCAACAATTGTGCAGGGGTAAAGAAAGAGCGGAGTCGGCTTAGCACACCCAATCTCTTGGAAGCAGATTTTACAAGAGATGTAATATGATCTTTCCAAGATAAGTCCCGAGTAAATGAAACCCCAAGCATGTTCAAGGATGATGCAGGATTAAGCTGAATATTATTAAACATTAGTGGGTATACCTGTGGAAGATTTTGTCGGGTTGATAGGTGTAAGAACTGAGTCTTAGATGCATTAAAGACAACCATATTATTTTTACCCCAGTCAGAGATATGAGCCAAGTCAGACATTAGGTGTGCCATAGCCTCATCCCTTGTTTCTTGAAGTAACTGTTGAGATGGGCGTTGCGGGAACCGAATGGAAAGGTGAAGGGTGGAGTCATCAGCGTATGAGTGGATAGGATTAGATGTACAGCTTAGAAGATCATTGATGAATAAAAGGAAGAGAGTTGGTGATAGGACAGAGCCCTGAGGAACACCACTGTTGATAGATCTAGGAGAAGAACGATGGCCGTCTACAACAGCGGCTATAGAACGACCAGAAAGGAAGCTAGCGATGAAGGCACAGATAGAAGAATAGAAACCGTAGTAGGGCAGTTTGGAAATTAAAGATTTATGCCAGACTTGATCGAAAGCCTTTGAGATGTCAAGTGCAATGGCAAAGCTTTCGCCAAAGTCCCGAAAGGAGGATGACCAGGAGTCTGAAAGGTAGGTGAGAAGATCGCCAGTGGAGCGTCCCTGACGGAACCCATACTGACGATCGGAAAGAAGGTTGTGATAGGAAAGATGCCTTAAAATTTTTCTATTAAGAATTGACTCGAAAACTTTTGAAATACAGGACGTTAAAGCAATTGGACGATAGTTAGAGGGTTGGGAGTGGTCACCCTTCTTTGGGACCGGCTGAATGAGAGCAAACTTCTAGCAAGAAGGAAAGGTACAAGTTGACAGACAAAGGCGAAATAGTTTGCCTAGGCAGAGTGTAAGCACAGAAGCACAGTTCTTGAGAACAACAGGAGGGACCCCATCAGGCCCATATGCCTTGTTAGTATTAAGGCCAGTGATGGCAGAAAATACATCAACTGAAGAAATTTTAATGTCAGCCATGAGGAAGTCAGAGGGGGGAAGTGATGGAGGAACAGCACCGGAATCGTCTAAGGTGGAATTGGAGGAGAAAGTCTGTGCGAAGAGATCTTCTTTATCAGTAGAAGAAATAGCTACAGAACCATCAGAGTAGAAAAGAGGAGGGAAGGATGATGAGGTAAAGTTGTTAGAAAGATTTTTGGCAAGGTGCCAGAAGGAGCGGGAAGAATTCGAGTTGGAGAGTTGAGAGCATTTAGTATGGATGAAATTATTTTTAGTAGAGCGAAGAACAGACTTAGCACGATTCCGGGCAGAAACGTAAAGATTATGTGATTCAGGGGTGGGTTGGCTCTGGTACCTTTTGTAGGCCTTCTCCTTGTTGCGGACAGCATTAGAACAAGCGTGATTAAACCAAGGCTTTCTTGCATTAGTCAAAGGATATGAGAAAGGAATGTATGCTTCCATGCCCGAGAGAATAACCTCCGTAATGTGCAAGGCACACTCAGATGGCTCACGGCCATGGAAGCAATAATCATTCCAGGGAAAATCAAAGAAGTACTGCCTGAGGGCCTCCCAGTCCGTGGCTCCAAAATGCCACAGACGACGTTTCCCTGGAGGGTCCACAGGCCGTACCGGAGTGATAGGACAGGTTAAGGTAATAAGGTTGTGATCGGAGGAGCCCAACGGAGAGAAAAGATTAACAGAGTAAGCAGAAGGATTAGTTGTGAGGAAGAGGTCAAGTATGTTGGAGCTCTCTCCAAGGCGGTCAGGGATACGGGTAGGGTGCTGTACAAGCTGCTCTAGGTCATTAAGGATAGAAAAGATGTAGGCTTGTTCACCAGGTGGATCCGTGAAAGGAGAGGAGAGCCAAAGGTGGTGGTGAACATTGAAATCTCCAAAAATGGAGATTTCAGAGAAAGGAGAAATGGACAGAATGTGTTCCATCGTAGAAGTAAGATAGTCGAAGAATTTTTGATAGTCAGTAGAATTAGGGGATAAGTAAACAGCACAGATATATTTAGTCAGAGAATGACAGGAAAGCCGAAGCCAGAGTGTGGAGAATTCAGAAGAATCAAGTTCAGGAACACGAGAGCAAGATAAGTCGTTGCGTATGCATACACAACAGCCACCTTTGGCTTTGAAATGAGTATAGAGAAAGTAGGAGGATACAGAAAAGGGTTTGCTGTCAGTTGCCTCAGACAGCTGAGTCTCCGTTAGAAAAAGAAGGTGAGGTTTAGAGGAGGAGAGGTGGTGCTCAACAGAGCGAAAGTTAGATGAAAGGCCGCGAATGTTGCAGAAATGAAGAAGAAGAGAGTCAGACAGTGGTTCCAGGCACCTCGAGTCATCACCGGGAGAGGGGCAGATGGCGGGGGCATTTATGGTCCCCCCCCCCGGGGACTCCGAGGCTGGGTGAATTGACGCCATTTTTGGTGAATTTTGAATAAGAAGTGTAGTGTGTACTGTGCATGTAGTTTGGTGAAGACAGTTAGAGAAATTTGTACTGGAGAGCATGCTGGCTTACTCTCTGTGTAACTGAGACACTGAAAAAGTTCAGCAAAGGGGGATGGTCAGGAGCTAGTCCTGAGGGCTGATGAAACGGGAACTCCAGCACTCCCTGTCATCAGCTTTCCATCCACCTCGGGAGTACTGCCCTGCTCGACTGGTGCTACAGTCTACTCCACTATTGTGTTACCATAACTAATAAAACCTTACAATTTTTTTTTTTTTTTTTTTATTACATGAGTTGAAAATTGATTTTAAATGGCCTCTATCTATCTATCTATTGCCAGATGCCTCAATCCCGTTTGGGGTGGCCACAAACAAATCGCCTCCACGTCATCCTGTCCCCCACCATTTCACTGCCCTGCTCCCAACTCACACCCCCCTCTCTCATATACCTCTCCACCCCATCCCTCCATCTCATCCTTGGCCTCCTCCTCCCTCTTCCCCCCTCCACCTCACTCACATACACTCTCTTCGTCAATTGCTACCACTGATCTTATGACTTACCACTAAAATACTTTTTGAAAAATTTATTACCTCCATAAAAAGTAACCTAAATCATAATTACTTTAACCCTTTAAACGCGCAGCGTCGCGTTTGCGACGCTCGGCGAAAAGGACATAACGGCGGAGCGTCGCGTTTGCGATTCTAGTAAATTTGAAAGGAGCATGTGGAGTGACGTGGAGGGACAGGTTGACGAATGAAGAAGTGAAGGAACATTGTGGGGTAGATGTGGATGTGGTTGAAAAGATTAGGAGAAATACACTGAGGTGGTTTGGACATGTGAAGAGAATGGAGAATGAAAGACTGACTAAGAGGGTGTATGTAGGTGAGGTGGAGGAAGGGAGAGGGAGGGGTAGACCGAGGATGAGGTGGAGGGATGGAGTTGAGAGGTATATGAGGGGGGGGGTGAGTTGGGGGGAGGGGAGTCAAATGGTGGGTGACAGAGTGACTTGGAGGCGTTTTGTCTGCGGCCACCCTTTGCGGGATTAGGGCGTCGGGCTATAGATAGATAGAAGCAGGCTCCAGCTGGTATTGTCTATCAGTACCACCACCCTTTAGCTACAATTAGCATACTTTACCTTTGTACTACTGACCTCTGTTGTTGCCAAGTACAGTATCGCGTTTTTCCCCCGTCCCCCCCCCCACCACGGCCCGGCCAGCCTGGCTGTGATACATGGCAGCGCTCTGAGTGCTCAGAACTGCAAATCTGCGCTCTCCTCTCACAAGCAGTTTATGCTAATAGGAAACGCTTGTTTCCCCAGTTGTAACACTAGCTTTTTTTCGCAGGGTTTGCCCCTGTTTAGCGTCAGTTTACAGCAGGCTTTCAAAGTGACATTATGGCGAGTTCTAGCTCTTTCGAGTCAGTGCAAGCGGCCGACAGGAATGAGAATAAAGTAACGGGCGTAAGGCAGAATAAAAAGCGCGCCGCGGTGATCTTTTGGGAAGTAATATGATTGAAAATAATGTAGTATACATGTTTTTAGCTGTGAAAATGGAAATGTTTGTTAAGTGACGGGAAGACCGCCGCCGTGCTGCAGGTCGGCCGTACGCTTTGTTGATTTTAGCCTTATTTTCAGTGCTTATTGTACAAATAAGGATTCCAAACTACCTTTACGTTGTAGTATAAAGTTTACTGTGACAGAATGAGGCTGTGGTGGAGGGGAAACCGGGTTGCTGGAGGTGTGAAAGTGAAGATTTGGTTACCCAACTTTGCAAGTCTCCACAAGTCCTTGGGTAGTCCACGAAGGCTCAACACCTGTCTCTGGAGAAAGCTGAATGTAAGTACTATTTGCCATACCAAGTATAATGTTCTAGGGTTAATCTCTGATTTTTGGCTAATATTTTCCTACAGGTACTCAGACCGCGATACAACCCCGCCACTCGGGGGGGGGGGTCGACTGTTCACGGACGCGTTTAAGGGGTTAATAATATGTTTTTAAATTTAACCAAAAAATCACAATTTAATATGATTATAATCATAATTTAATCATAATCATAAAAGTTTAAGAAAAATCTAATCATAATAAAAAATAATAAAACATAATAATCCTAATCAAATCTTAATCACAAAAATATTCAGGGAAATAATCAATATCAAATAATAATCATTTTAAATAATCATGCCCACGTCTGGCGCCGAAGTGGTGACATGTAGGGGTGTATGGTATGTAGGACTACTGGGCCTTGATAGCAGGCAGTGAAGCCTATGCCCAGAGTTGGACGCTTAATATATATATATATATATATATATATATATATATATATATATAATAAATATATATATATATATATATATATATATATATATATATATATATATATATTTACGTGTACAACTCTGGGCAAAGGCTCAGGGCCTATTTCTTGGGGGCAGTGACCAATCCCAAGGTCCAGTAGTCGTCCTACACCTCCACATGTCACCACTACGGCACTAACACCCACCGTCCATATTGAATACATGCTAGGGCTGTCTCATACGGGACTCGTGTACTGGTATTAGCAGGGGTACTTTTACAACATGTCGGTGGGTCATATGGTAGATCAGGAAAGTCTGCTTTTTAGGAAATTCAAATCCTTAAACTGTTCCCTGCCCCAGCCAGAATTCGATCCTGGGTCCATTAGGACTGCAGGCCGCCTCTCTACCGATTCAGCCACCGCCTCCTCCATATATATATATATATATATATATATATATATATATATATATATTCCTAATTATCTATCTATCTATCTATTGCCAGACACCACAATCCCACAAAGGGTGGCCATTTGACACTGAGTTAGTTGTTTTACAGGGAGGGGCACCAACCCTCCACCAACCCACTTGTTGACACGTAGGGAGCACGTATGGTTTGGTTATATGGTTACCACCCAGCATTGTAAATGGTTTCTTGGCTTACAGGAAACCATTTGGCTTGTCACTCAATGTAAAGCCACCTGTAAAGGAAAGAAAAGCAATAAGAAGTGACAGGAAAGATGGGAGAAATAGGAAGACAGGAGGGCAGGCACAGAAAAAGAATGATAAAAGCTAAGGAAGTACGTAAAATCCAGTAAAAATTTTTTTGCTTAATTTAACTATTAATTTAAAAATTGGGATTTAGAGCAAAAACATGCTGAAGTTAGCAGGTATTTCACAGATTGTCAACACATCTTAATACTAATTTCAAGTGCAATACTGTACATGTATTTGCATTTTAAATCAATATTTATACAAAACAGAAGTCTGTTAAGGCGAGCATCAAGCTACAGGTGAAACGCTCCCAATTTTAGCAGATTTTTGCTCTAATTTTTTATTAATAGTTAAACAATTTTCTTTTCTTTTTTTTTTACTGAATTTACAATAATTTGGTGTGTATGAACCTATATGGTGATAAAATTATATTTTCTATCTAAAAGTGTCAATTCAGTAATTCATTGCACCACTAACAGAGCTATGAAACAAATTAATATATTATTTCTTAGGAATCTGGTGTTATGGTTTAGTAAACATTTACCAAAGCTTGTATCTGTAAGATTGCAACAGGAATTTTCTTTACCTCTATGGTAGGTACAATGGCTACATAACCAAGGACAATTTGCCAGTGTAATGGCCAGTTTCATTATGTTTTACAAGCTAACTATCAGCAACAATCAATATATATTTAGCAGGTCACAACTGGCATTCAAATACCGTAGTTTGATGTTTTCCATTTATATCTCACCATTGGCTAACACCTCTATGACACTTCCATTGTAGATTAACTCTTTCCCCTCTTTCGTTTTTGTTTTTAAAGGCTCCAACATGCTTGCATGTGTTGGCCTTGGTCACCTAATGGTGGCTCTCCACGCTGCACGATCCATTGCAGCCTCCCTGTTCAGTCCCTTAACCCTGAGGTCACACTTAATGACCTCATCCCATGTCTTTCTCGGTCTACCCCTCCCCTCTTTGATGTCATTAATCCTCTCTGGGGGTCAATTGCAATGGAGTGCCAGAAGGTCCATTGCAATGAAAGTATCAGAGGAAAAATGTTAGCAAAACTTCATATACCGTAAGCAGAACCTCTAAAACCACTCGACTTCCAGTTGTCGCTTCTACTAAATATTATCCCGACAATCAATAGCCTTCTATACCTTGTTCACTTAAACTTGGGATAAAACTGCTATATCTACACTTGCAGTGCTGAGTTGCTTCAGCAGGTTAACACAAGAATAGGGTGCTAGTCACAAGGAAGTGCTGTGTAAAGGATCTCCTGACTCTAATATGGTATAGTCGTTTCCTACCACAAAGTTTCGTGGAAGTCCCTTAAAATAGCGGAATAAATTTAATTACACATAAATGACATGCTTGATATTCTTACTGCTACGGAGCTTTACGGTGTCCATATCTACACCGAGACCTCACATCATGTGATTACCTTTATTTCACTAAAGTCGATAAGTACAAAAGTAGCCCTGGCCATGCTTGGTTCATACTCACATCATCCATTTGCTGATTCTGCTTCTTTGGGGCCTTCAGGGGCTTTTTCTTCCCACCTGAAATATACGATATTTTGGATAAGGTTCTTGACTACGTCCACGACACGAAATATTGATTACATACACAGAAGAAATAAATATTACCTTCGCGACCAGACATGTTGCCTCTCTCGTGTCTACAGCCTGACTCGAACACCCGTGTTGTTGTTTATGCCGATGAAAATATTTATATCTCTACTCTTACTTCCATAGCATTAAATAGAAAAATTGTGAGAATGCAAATATATAGCTAACTTCTTTGAATATCCATTGTTATTAGATTTTACATTTTGATGCATCATGTGATTTTCTAGCCGCGAAATTCGAATTTTATTTCCGTGAATTCGGCTATTGCAATTCTATTATTTTAGTAGTAGCCTTAAGGAAGTATGAAATATAATGTAATCATAATGCATATCACTGCCCGTGAGTGTGAAATACATACACGTTAATTATTTCATAGTATTCAACAGAAGGGATTACTATTTTATACATACGCGCAACATTGTGGTCTGGAAAAAAGGCTGGAGATGGTATTGAAAAGTGCTTAACTTATTACTTGCATGTGGAAAAATGCTTGGGAATGTTGGCAGAAGGGTAGTGAGGGGACGATACAGGATCTTAGGGCTGTGGTGTGTTAGACAAAACTAAAACGGGCATGATAAAGAAACGAGCGGTCAGAGACAGAATAAAATTGAAGCTTAAAAACCAAGCAGCAGCAAATGAATATCATGTGCAAGCAGTGGAGGACTCACAGTAAATTGAAAGAGAATGGATTTGGAAATCTTGTGGAGAATATAGGCTATAAATTACGTTTGGATAAGAAATGTAGAGCTGTGTGCGGTGGCGTGAGGTTAACAAGTAAAAAGGTAGGCCTCAGATTAGTGGGATTTGGAGTCAAAGGGCAGTGGAGGAAAAGAGAAAGTAATGGCTAGTTTGGATGCAAGAAAAGGGGGCATATGAGAGAAGAGTAGACTGAGAGTTTAAAAAAAAAAAAAAAAGTAGAAGCTAACAGCGAGGGAGTAAAACTGGAATAAGGGGGTTCCCCTCTCCCTTAACCGGGTATTGGGGTTTGAAGTAAGGACATATGTAAACAATAGAGTTGCAGATACTTTGCTTAGATGTTGTGGGTACGTGAAGAGAATGAATGAAAATAAGATGGTGAAAAGAGTGAATTTAAGGGTAAGGTGAAAATGCTTTGGTTGGAATCTTTCATTGCTGGTACTCATATAATTTATAATTTCAATTTCTCAATATGAAAGTTGCTGCAACTACATTAACTTAAAATCCAGTTTGAATAATATTATTTTTATGCCGAAATCAAGCCAACTCCCATCAGCTCATCAGCTGATGGAGTGTCAACAAAACCGCGCCGCCAACGTGTGAGGCTAAGCGGAAGTTATTGGTGAGTGCATAAATGCGTCAAACTTGGCGCTGTTAGCCTATGTCTGCTGTAATGTCTTAAAACATGCGAAGATCAATGTGATGATATTGCTTATGTTATGGTTCTGTCCGTTGTGAGGCACGAAGAAATCCATTAATCCGGGAGATAAAAGTTGTACAGTACTCGTCATGCAAAGTTCCTCAAGTTAGTTAATACGGTAAAAGTAAGGCAGATGATACTTCAGATGACTTGTTACAACATGTACATATAAGAATTTCCAGGTTTTATAAATTTTGGTGTTTATTATTAAAGAGTGCGGACTTCCCCAAATTTTCTGTAAGAAACGGATTTGTGTATGACTGTGACACGGTATTTCCAAATTTCTCATTGGTATGAAGTATTGACAGGATCCTTTGTTGTTTTTTATAAGTGTATATAATGGGCTTTGTTAATGTTGGTTTTTAAATATGTTCATAAATAGATACCATTATTGCCCTTCATACTGCGTGTATCATTGATTGTGTGGAATATGAAGTGTTTTCATTTAATCACCAAGCACAGTTTTGCTGACCTGTATCATTTTAATGGATATATCCTCTGTTGATGTATATACAGATTTGCTTTATGATTGCACCTACCATTGCCATTGCCTCGGTGTGTGATGATTGTTGAACGCACCATGAACAAACTCTTTTAATGCACAATATTGTTTTGGCACAAATTTTACCCAATGCATGATTTTAGTGTGCTTGCTGTGAGGTAGGTACGATTTTCATTTGCATGCTGTGTGGTAGGTTATAATCATCGGTGGGTCTGGGGGACAAAGCCCCCCAATTAGGAACCAACGACGCCAGTTAGATTTTCCTTGCCATTTATGGTTTTTAAATTGTATATATTTAAGTTTGTTTGGCATGCTGACATCATGTCCAGTTGGCAGGATTAGCAGTAAACACGCTATCGGGTGCTCAGGCGGCTTTCTGTAATATCGCTAGGTACTATTGGTATATTTTGTGTGTTCTCGAATATTTTTTGGTCGAAAATCAAATGTTTATCACCGGAGATGTATCGTATTTAGTATATACCAAAAATATTTTCCTTGAGAAGGTACTATAGGTCTATAAGGAAACAGCTTGCATCGCAGCGTGACTGTTTTTATTTACCCAGATTTTCACCCCACCATTACTACACAAGAGTTTGGGTTAAACATAAGCAGTAGAAACTATCTACCTCTATCTGTTGCTAGACGCCTTAATCCCATAACGGGTGGCCACAAACAAATTGCCTTCATGTCGCCCTGTCCCCTGCCATTTCAGTGCCTTGCTACCAGCTCACACTCCCCTCTTTCATATACCTGTGCACTCCATCCCTCCATCTCATCCTTTTTTTTAACTCTCATTCCTTTTCTGCCCAACTCTCTAATGCAAGAGTTAACCGTTACTCCCAGTCTTTCATTTATGCAACAGGTCAGCTCTGGAACTGTCTCCCTCTATCTGTATTTCCTGCTGCCTATGATCTCCAGTCTTTCAAACGCAGTGTGTCCAGGCATCTCAAAATGATCGGATCTTGAACTTGGTTCTCTATTGTATTTTGTTTTTCTCTTTGAGGGAACTGTTACTGCGGGCTCATGGCCTTTGGTTCCTTCTTCCTCGCATAAAAAAAAAATAAAAAAAAAATTAAAAATCTCTATCTCGTACATCCACTCTCCTCATTAGTCTGTCCATCCTCTCCACATGGCAGTTGAAGCTCCTTACCAAATTAGTTCTTCCTGATAGTCTGTCATATTTTTCTGATTAATTCTGAGGTGGTAAATAAGTGTTTCTTGTTAGCTCTGTTTCCTCATTGTATTAAGCTATGTTCTGTCGCGTCAGCTCTTGTTTGATTCATCGCTGTAATGGCAGAAGCGACTGTTCTAACCCAAGAGTTAAACTAAACAAAACCAAACTTTGCATAATAATATGTAATAATTTAACCAAATCTAACCAGACATAACCTAACCTAACTCCCTGTATGAAAATGGGAAATGAAATCCACCTTTGAGTACGTTTGAGTAAGGTTCTTCCATCATGCCGGAAACAACCATAGGTACGGCTTAAGGACCATGATGATAATAACGGGGGAGATTATCAGTAGGAAAAGGTCATTTACTACCCTGAAAATAGTCAGAAAAATACAGAAAACAAACTGGAGGAAAATGAATTGAATTGGTAAGGTCTTTCTGTTACTTAAAGTAAAGCGTACACTTACCAGATTTGCTTTATGATCACACCTACCTCTGCCATTCCATCGTCGTGTGATTACCAAATGTGCCGTGATTACCGAATGCTCTTACTGCATGATACAGGTATGGTACAAGTTGTACTTAATACAGATTTTAGTCTGCATGCCGTGAGGTAGGTTTTAATCACTTAGGGAGCTGGGGGCATAGCCCCCCAGTTAGGTTTCAACACCTCTCCAGTTAGGTTTCCACTGCTATTTATGGTTTTTAAATTGTATACATTTAAGCATGTTTAGTGTGCTGATATGTCAGCAGGATCGGCAGCAGACATACTGTTGGGGATAATCAGGTAGCTTTCTTTAAGCCATTGATTGCGAGCCACAGCTCAGGCTGGGTAACATTGCGTTGCGAGCCACAGTTCAGGCTGTGCTGGCCTTGCATCACCGCTAATTACTCCACCCCTACTCAAACTTATGCATGGCTGTACACAAAGACGGAGAGAGAGAGAGAGATTTTTTTTCTTTTCACCAGATGATGCCCTGGATGTTTCTTCAAGTTTATGATAAACAAAAACATTTTTTTTTTTTTTCACCATACCCTTACGTAAATTTACGCATGGCCCTTCGCAAGGACGGAGAGAGAGAGAGAGAGATTGTTTTCTTTCACCAGATGATGCCCTGGATGTTTATCTTCAAGGTTATAAATAACAAAAACTTAAAAAAAACTTTTTTCTTCATTTTTTGCGCACCATGGGATGGAATTAAAAAAGGTAATTGCGCAGTCCATGGGTTAATAAACTTAAAGAAGTTGTAATCTGTTTATCTTCAATATTTTTTGTTCAAAAATCAGTTGGTAATCACTTGTGCATATTGTACTAAATTTGTTTCCTTAAGAATGTGGATATATAGAAAACAGTTTGAATCACTGCATTATCATCAAATCTAACCTAACATTACACAGGCTGACCTAATTAAATGAAGGGTTGAAGAAAAATGGGTGTAAAATGCCTGTATTTTCCTTAGAGGCAGGGTATGTTACATGGTCCTGTTGTTTTGTGTCTGTCGTAGATAGTAGTTTTGTAGCTCCCTGGGTGTGTGTGGCAATACTGTAGTGGGTGTTGTTGGTTGTGGTGATGTTGGTACAATATGTATGGTAGATCTGGTTTTTCATGTGTGAATACTGATTGGAACAAGGAACTGAGTGTATGTGTTTTGTTCTGTGGAAATGTAACCAAATGTTGCAATGCCAGTAGAGTCTTGTTGATGTGCCTTTAAGAACCTGTACAGTAGAATTTGGGGAGGCTTTTGTTCGTTGCCTGCGGAAGTTGCTTCTGTACATAGTTTCTGCCTGTTGCATTTTGTAGTGCCTTCTGTATAGTCTTTCAGTTTTTACAGTGTTCATTATCATTGTACCAGTAATATCTGTTGTGTGGTAGCTGGTGGTACCAACCATCCTCTCACTTGGTGCAGTGTTGCCTTTTGGTGGTTTTACATTGTGTGACAAGCCAAATGTTTCTTGTAGCCCAGAAGACTATTTACCACATTGGGCAGTAACCTTATACCCAGACAGTAGCTGGTGGCCTAGTGGGTTAAGGTGCTGCTACTGGATGGAATCAGTAATGGTTTACGTCGGAGGTGTGGTTTGGATTATATTGCTCACAAAATGATGGTCGCAGGTGTATGAGGCTGGTCACTCTTGCCACCAAAGTAAGGAATAAATAGCTTAGTCTCAGGACCCTACATTCCTGATGTCATAAAAAAGGATTGGATAATGAGTGAATGTTTAAATTTTGTTTCTATGCCTGTTGAACCACCTAAGTGATTGGCATCTTGTGATGGTTTTCTTGGGGGTGTGCACACTGGTTCTGGGGAGTACAGCTGAATCCTCACACTTATATAAGTTGTTACATTCATATATCCCAAAATACTTTGTCTGCAAGTATTTCCATCCACCTTCTTCATTATTTTATTTATTTATTTTTTTTAACAACTGGAGCATTGCAATGAAGTATCTTTTACATGATTTTTACTGAACCAGCAGTAAAGCTTGATGCCTTATTAGCAAACTTGTCTCATTCTGGGAATTACAGATAGGCTGTTCATAGAATATTTCTTGCATTTATGACTGTACATCTGTTATCATGTCTGTCTTTCTTGCCACCCAGTTTTAAGCATTCAGATCTGCACACTGGTTCACTCCAGGTTTATGAACTGGGTCCCCACCATTGTTAACTCTTGGGTGTTGATATCTTTGGCTTGGATGGTGTTCTGTCCTCTTGTGAGCTCTGTCAGCTTCACAGTTCTCACCAACTCTCATCTCGAGCCCTGGTGGAGAGTTGGGTACCTTGTCATTGTTCCTACAGCCTGTGGATATCATTTATGACCACCAGTAGCCTTTCAGCTTCTGCCCTGCAGTTGTCATTGCAAATGCGTAATGCAGATCAGACCCATTTTGCATATTCTTCCTTTTTAGTTTCCACCTAATGGACTGTGTGTGGACCATGTACTTCATCACTGATCATTGCCCTTCCACATTGATTGCAGTTCAACTCTCTTCTTTTCCTGCCTGTTGCCTTCACCCTCCAGCCACCTCTCATGTCACATCTCTTCTCACTCTAATTACTTTTGTCTCAGACAGGGTTTTGGCCTTAGCCAGTACAGTGACCCTCACTTTACTGGGATGTGAGTTGCTGAGTCACTGATTGCATACTGACATCAGTTGATAGCCTTCCGTCATTTATACAGTACAGGTCACTTATTGCACAACCAGAAGTAGGTGACCAGAAATTCAGCGCACATCCTGAGTGTCAGCCATCAAGTTACGTAACCATGCTAGAAGAGTCACATACTTATTTTCAGGTATATGATCTCAGCATTGCTCACCTGCTGTTGAATTAATTAAATTTTACTTTCTTGATTAAAAAGGCACGTTAGGTCCGTAATGCATGCACTGTATATACTGTATATCTTTTTGAACCTACTGTTCATGTCTCTGCCATTTGTAATGTTTTGTGTACTTGGTAGATGTTACAATCTATGTCAGGAAGTTTTGCACTGATTCTTCATTATTTCAAAGAATTGTGTATGGGTATATACGTTATATATTTCAAGATTGTGGATTATGAGTGGATGAAGATTTATTTGAACTTGAAAGGAGGAAGAGTGTTGTTCTTCTGGTTTTGTTGATTCAGAAAATGCTTTTGACAGAGTGCCCAGGGAGGTGGTGAAATGGGCAGTGAGAAAGCTTGGGATTGAGGAATGGTTGGTTAGAGTGGTTATGGCAGTGCACAGTGGTACCCCATGAACACTACTGTGCATCAGGGGACAATTGTCAGCTCTTTATTGTTAATGGTGCATACAGCTCTCTCATGTAAATTCAGAACTGGACCTCTATGGGAGGTGTTGTATGCTGATGATCAGGTGCTGATCTCAGAGAATGGGAGGATAATGGAAGAAAGAATTAGGAAATTGAGAGATGGAATGGGGTACAAGGGTTTGAGAGTAAAGTAGATAAGACAAAAGTGTTGATATCTAGGGCAAATGACTGTACTGTCATAGCAGATGGAGTTTGGCCATGAGCAGTCTGCGATAAAGGTGTGGGAGGTAACTGTTTTGTGCAGTGTTTTTGATTAGTGGGTGCTGAAGAGATGTAGTGATGTTTGAGGTAGGCTGCAAAGAGTTGGGTTGAATGGAATCACATATGACATGTTGCCCACTGATTGAATAGGCCCATTCAGCGTAACTTACATAGTGGAGCACAGCATAACTTATGCCACACTAAGATGCAGACACGACATCAACAGTTTACAGAACCAAAAGGATGACCCCGGAGGGACAGTTGCCTACCTGCAGTCAATCACATTCCCAAATCAATACTGGATGACAGTCATGCATTTTTTTTTTTTTTTTTAATATCATCAACTATCTCATTTGTGCTGTTAGGTGTATCCCATAGGATGTTCATGGTTCTTTTTCTGCCTTAGTGAATGCACACAGCATTTTGCACAAGACCAGGTGAGACTGGTAGTCCAGCCATGGAGACAGGGCTGCAGTGGATCAGTATAGACATCTTGAATAGCCATGGAGCCAATCCCAACTAATCTAGTCTGGTTGAAATGGCTCACAAATACACGCTGTTAGTGAAGCATGACGTATCATTGGTTACCCAGAAATTATGTATACAGTATTTTAATCTTTTCAGCCTAAGGATTTCTTAACTGAGCCAAATAAAGCATTTGGCTGCAGCACAATAGGAAAAGTGTATGGAAGGATACTTATTGACAGAGTTAGAGAAAGAACAGAGAAATTAGTTGGAGAAGAACAGGGAGGCTTTAGGAAGGGAAGAGGTTGTGTAGATCAGATATTCATTCTTAGATCTTTAGTGGAAAAGTTTCTAGAGAAGGGAAAGAAGTTGTATGCGGCTTTCATGGATTTGGAGAAAGCATATGACAGGGTGGATAGACAAGGATTGTGGAAAGTGTTAAGAATATATGGAGTAGATGGGAAGTTGTTGAATGCTGTGAAGAGTATGTACGATGGTGCGAAGGCTGCAGTGCATGTGGATGGTGAACTGAGTGAATTTTTCTCTTTGAAGGTTGGGTTGAAACAGGGATGTGTCATGTCTCCATGGTTGTTCAATCTGTACATGGATAGGGTAATAAAAGAGGTACAAGGTAGGGTAGTGGATGTTGGAGTGGCCCTGGTGAGAGAGGATAGTGTTTGGAAACTCCCTGTACTGTTGTTTGCAGATGATACTGTGTTGTTGAGTGAAGACGAAGGGGAGCTGCAAGGCTTGGTGGATGAGTTTGAGAGAGTGTGTAAGAAATGGAATCTAAAGGTGAATGTAGGGAAGAGTAAAGTGATGGTCTTTGAGAGAGGTGAAGTCAGTGAATGTACAGTGAGGTTGGATGGTGAGGAATTGGAAAATGTGAGTACGTTTAAGTACTTGGGTAGTGTGATGAGTAAGGATGGAAGTTTGGAGGGTGAAGTGCTTGAAAGGGTACAGCAGGGAAGAAAGGTTGCTGGTTCTTTGAAAGCAGTGATAAGAAACAGGGAAGTGAGCATGGAAGTGAAAAAGTTACTACATGACAGTATTGTGACACCAACTCTAACGTACGGAAGTGAAGCTTGGACGTTGTTGGAAGGACACAAGTCAAGAGTGAGAGCAGTGGAAATGAGTTATTTAAGAGGAGCCTGTGGAGTCACATGGAGAGACAGGCTGACGAATGAGGATATAAAGGAGCGTTGTGGTGTTGATGTGGATGTGATAGGAAGCGTTATGAGGAACACACTGAGGTGGTTTGGCCATGTGGAGAGGATGGAGGGTGAAAGACTGACGAAGAGAGTGTATGTGAGTGAGGTGGAGGGGGAAAGAGGGAGGGGGAGGCCGAGGATGAGATGGAGGGATGGGGTGGAGAGGAATATGAGAGAGGGGGGTTGTGAGTTGGGAGCAGGGCAGTGAAATGGCGGGGGACAGGGCGACTTGGAGGCAATTTGTTTGTGGCCACCCCAAACGGGATTGAGGCGTCTGGCAATAGATAGATACTAGGTAGAAGAATAAAATCAAAAGGACTCTAGGACACTGAGGGGGTTATTGGTAGCCTACCCATTAGTATGATGCAAGTGTCCTAAGGTGGGAAAGTTATCTGGTATAACAAGTTGAAGTAGAGGAAGAAATGTAGTTCAGGAGCCCATAAAATCCCTTAAACAACACTGCCATGAATCCAACCAGGACGAAGAACATCTATCTATCTATCTATTGCCAGACGCCTCAATCCCGTTTGGGGTGGCCACAAACAAATCGCCTCCAAGTCGCCCTGTCCCCCACCATTTCACTGCCCTGCTCCCAACTCACACCCCCCTCTCTCATATACCTCTCCACCCCATCCCTCCATCTCATCCTCGGTCTCCCCCTCCCTCTTCCACCCTCCACCTTACTCATATACACTCTCTTCATCAGTCTTTCACCCTCCATCCTCTCCACATGGCCAAGAACATCTCATAGAACCAATTTGTGAAGACAGTCAATCAGATTTTAACAACATTTCTTTAATACTAGTGAAGTAATACAAAGGAATTTGAAACCTGTCTTTAGTACTAGTGAAGTAAGGCAAAGGAATTAAAAGCATTTCTCTAGTACTAATGAAGTAATGCAAAAAAATGCAATCATTAAGTTCTAGCGGAGTAATGTATAAGGCGCTGTCTGCTGACACGAATGTTTTTAATGTTTGGTGAGTTATACAAGGGTGATATCACCTCCCCCCCCCGAGTTTTTAAAACTATAATTTGAGGCAGCCTCTGAAAATACTTGCTGTGATCTCAGGCAGGATTGGAACAACTGGTACCGTAATACATAAAAGGTCAACACAGTGGCCAACAGTGCTTGGATTGCAATGTTTTTATTATTATTATTTATTTATTTATTTATTTTTTTTTTTCCCCGCAGTAGGTTGGAGAGTAGGCCGTTCATGAGTGACATTTGTTCATGACGTCACTCATAAATACCTCATGTTGGTGGACCCTCCAAGGGATTGATGTAGGGTGGTATTGTTGTCGGTTAAGGAAGCTCCCTAACACCTCGTCTTAAGTAATTTATATGGCTAATTAACACTCACTATCCTATTCTGTTATACAGTATAAATCATTGTAATAGCATCATACTTAACTTAAATAACATACAAAAGGCTATTAACCAGCCATATCCAAATATAAATAGCTAAGGAAGAGATGTGAGGGAGGTTCCTTAACCAGTGAGAATACAGGCCCTAGAAGTGCCTTTGTCATTGAGGCCATGACAGCTTTAATGAGATGTGGAAGCAACACATTGAAATTAAATGGCAGAAATGAGTACCGGTACACAATTAAGAATACGGAATGTACGCTGTGTGGAAGCCATTGAACAGAAGTTGTCAGACACTTTGTACTAGATTGTGAGGCTTACACAGAAATATGTTAACACCAAGACATATGTAAAACCCACTACTGTATATTAAGAAGAAAAAAATTACCTAACATTTTCCTGCTGAGTGATAATACAGAAGTGGTAAAAAGGAAGGAGGTAATACTGCACTACAAATGTGGAAAAAAGAAAGAGGACCAAGTTGAGCAGGAATAGCAGATAGAGAAAGGAACTACCAGTACTCGAAGAAAACTAAATGAATTAAGAAAAACAGGCACCATAACAGAGGTGTTTCCCCACACTTCATCAACTTAGTCACTGATATACTGATGTTCTGATTGACATTACAGAAGGACTGCCTTGAAATTAGCCTTTTGCAGCCCTCATGGAGGCTGCAGGATAATTACAGAGGCTTTTCTAGGATCCTAGATGTACCCCAGGGACCTCAGTCATATTCACAGAGATTCATAACCTGAGAAATTTTATAATTAAGAGTCTTTATGAATATGACTTAAGCCAAATTTGTAAAGTGGCCGTTATGTTCCTGTTTTTGGTTTAGGGTCTGGATTTAAAAAGTCTTCAGTCATTAATAAAAATTCACAAGGTAGGCCATAACTATTTATTATTAGGCTGAGAATTTTCTATCTATCTGTTTATTGCCAGACACCTTAATCCCATAAGGGGTGGCCACAAACAAATTGCCTCCATGTCACCCTGTTCTCTGCCATTTCACTGTCCTGCTACCAACTCATTCACCACTCTCTCATATACCTCTCCACTCCTTCCCTTCATCACAACCTTGGCCTCCCCCTTCCTCTCCCTCCCTCCACCTCACTCACATACACTCTCCTTGTCAATCTCTCACTCTCCATCCTGTCCACATGGCCAAACCACCTCAGAGTGTTTCTCCTAATGCTTCCTGTCACATCCACATATACCATATACCATAAAATTTTTGTTTAAAGGTGTAGTTCATATTCCCAAGGATTTTTCAGCTTAGGAATTTGCATAAATACATTATGATTCTTTATGAATATAAGTTATACCGGTGTACTTTGGGGATGAAGTGCGTGAAAGGGTACAGCAGGGAAGGCTGTTGGTTCACTGAAAGCAGTGATGAGAAATAGGGAGGTGAGTATGGAAGTTATGGAGTCACTGCATGAGAGTATTGTGATCCCTACCCTGACATATGGAAGCGAGGCATGGACCTTGCAAGAGGGGAACAAGTCAAGAGTGAGAGCAGTGGAAATGAGTTACTTGAGAGGAGCATGTGGAGTGACATGGAGGGACAGGTTGACAAATGAAGAAGTGAAAGAACATTGTGGGGTGGATGTGGATGTGGTTGAGAAGATTAGGAGAAATACACTGAGGTGGTTTGGACATGTGGAGAGAATGGAGAAGGAAAGACTGACCAAGAGGGTGTATATAGGTGAGGTGGAGGGAGGGAGAGGGAGGGGAAGACCGAGGATGAGGTGGAGGGATGGAGTTGAGAGGTATACGAGGGAGGGGGGAGTGAGTTGGGGGGGGTAGTCAAATGGTGGGTGATAGAGCGACTTGGAGGCGGCCACCCTTTGCGGGATTAGGGCATCGGGCTATAGATAGATAGATAGATAGATATGAGTAGATGGCCTCTGGCTTATTTGCTCAAGATCCCTGAGGATCCAACAGTAAACAGCAAGGTTGTTCTAGTGTTGTAATAGATACCAGTAGGTAGACAGGCTGTTGAGGTCAGACTTGCACCTGGTAATTTGATCTGAAGTACCTCTTCAATATCATTTTATTATTTATGTTAGGTCTGTGTATGCATCGTGTCATTCAAGAACTGGGGAACAAACATTTTTTGGGTGTTTTTTGGAGAAGTTGGAGGCAACTTGAGGATTTTGTGACACATTGCTGTAAAAGCATTTGTTTGTATGATACCAATTACCTGTACATGTTTTTTTATTACTCAGAAGGAGGCTAGTATACTTTTTTTTTTTTAAATGTGAAACAAGAGTTGACTTTACTAAAGACCTCTCCAGTGGCCATCTTTAGGGCCATTCAAGACTTTTAAGGCCCATGAGCATGCTGGTGGTAATGAACAATTTTTCCTTCTCTAGGTATCCCATCAGTGACCATCTTCACCAGCCACACCCACAGCATCAAAACAGCAGGAATCACCCAAACCAGCGACTAACACATCCTTCTTCCTCTGGAGTACAATAAGGTAAGGCATTGCTGTTTCATTACCCTTTGCTGATACTTCTCGATGCATTTTTTCCACCTATGCAGATGGTGTCAGGTTTAATTACCCTTACCTCCAATCAGCCCATGAGGATTGGTGGCCACCATTGATTATCTGTTTTCATCAGCCTCGTGTACCCCACCATCACTGTCACCCATGGCCCATGTACCTGTATTCTAGTCGCGTAAGGAGGCTCCCTAACACCATTTCCTTATTGATTTGTTTTTGGATATGGGTGTTTGGTATCATTTTGTACATCATTTATAGAGTATGGCAATGAAAGGATTTATGTAACACAAAATAGGACGGTAAGGTGTAGTAAGCAAAATAAAGCACTGAGGAAAAGGTATTAGGGAGCTTTCTTAACCAATGAGAATACAGGCCACAGTCTGACATCAGTGGAGGATCAGACTTATGTTCACACTCGTCTTTCCCAGGTGGTGGCCAGTTGACTCAGATAACATCGCACCTTAAATGTGCCCTCATCTGTATGGAGCTCAGACCTACCTTACCACTGCAGGCCAAGCCCTATACAGTTGAGGATGCCTTACGGTACTGTGTTATTCAACCTGGCGTTAATATGTAAACATGACTCAGATCTACGTGACCACTATGATTGCCATTGTCTTTTCAGTATAAAGATGGTCTTGTGTCATTATAGATATTTCACCTTAACTTAGCCTCAGTATTCATCCTTTTGCAGCTTAGCTCTTGTATCTCAGTGGCAGAAAAAGACAATATTAAGACTTTTTATCCTTTCCATAGAACTTCTTCACGCTTGGCATCGATATTCTTGTGTTAATCTGTTGTTACAAGTTGTCATTCCGGATGGAGAGGAGGCAGTTATAGGCCATGTTAGAGTAGAAATGGTATAGTAGGGGAGATGGTGGTTAGTTGGTTAGAAAAGTGATCTGTTGTCTTAAAGGCCATTACTCCATTCCCTATGTGGGGCAGGGAATGGTTTATTTGAATTTCATTAGGTTTTGCTGACCTTCCAAAAAACCATGTAGCTTATCATAGAAATGCTTCCACTAATATCACACTAGTCCTGAATGAGATAGCCGAAGCTTATATTCAGTGTTGTCAATGGGTCTTAATGCTGATGTGGTAAAATGTGATGGTGTGTGATATAGAATGATAACTAGGACTTAGGGGATGGGACTGTCAGGTACACACACACACGTTGAAGAAGAACAGAAGGAAGTGGTCAGCTTAAGAGAGATCATCCAGGAAGAAAGGGAAATGAACAAGAAAGAAATGGAAGAAAATGTAGTGAAAATACTGAAGAAAAAAGAGAAAATAGTGAGAGAAACTGTAGAAAGGTACAGATGTGTGGTAGTATTTGGAAACAGGGAAGGGGAAGAAAAGGTTAGGTTCGTAAGACTCGAGAGAGACACGAACATGGTGAGAGGAATATTAGGCAAGATTGACCCCGAAGGAGACAAGTGGGTAAAAGAAATTGAGGAAGTAAGGAGGATAGGGCCTTATAAGAAAGGGGAAACAAGACCAATGAGAGTCAAGTTTACATCAGAAAGTGTAATAAATGAGATACTTAAAGTGACCTGGAAATTAAGCAAAGAGGCGGGGATGGAAAATATTATAATAAGAAAAGATCTAAATGAAGAAGAAAGAGAAGTTTTAAAATCATTAAAGGAAGAAGTAAAGGAAAAAAATGATAAGAGGACAGAGGAAGAACGTAATACTTTTTTTTGGAGAGTATTGGATATGAAAGTAAGGAAATAGAAGTGAAGGAAACTAGGGGGGATGGTTGTGAAAGAACAGAAGTTGAGGAAGTGGTACGGACAGAGAGTAGGAGAGAAGAGGGTATTAAAAACGTCAAAAATAATTTGAAGGTGATATATACTAATGTTGATGGTTTCATATCGACAAGGATCGAAATTAATGATTTCTTGAGAGAACATGAACCTGATGTCATGTGCTTTGTAGAGACCAAATTAAGAGAAGATAGTGATGTTCATTTGGGAGATGGTAAATACAAACTATGGAGAAAAGACAGAAAAGAAAAAAAGGGAGGAGGAGTGATGATAGCAGTGAAGAACAACATAAATGTAGATACTGTGGAAATGGGAGAAGGCAGGGCTGAAGTGATATATATGAAATTAGAAACTGGAGAGAATGTTAAGAGAGATATGGCGGTAGTGTATGTTCCCCCAAAGACGAGAGCATGGAAGGATGACGAATACCATGAGATGTTGTCAGATATGGCTAGCTACTTGCAAAAAATAATTGAGAAAAGCAATAATATAATTTTGGTGGGTGACTTTAATTGTAAAGAGGTGAACTGGGAGGAATGGTACTCGGGAAGCGGCGAGGATTCGTGGGGCACTATGTTATTAAATATTCATTCATTCATTCATTGCCAGACGCCATGTATCCCAGACAGGGTGGCCAAGGGCTCAGAGTTAATTGTTTTACAGGGAGGGGCACCAATCCTCCACCAACCCCACTTGACGTAGGGATGCCAACAGCATCTGGTGTTCCCCGGCGGTCACCCATCCAAGTACTAATAATGAATAATGTGATGACGCAATGGGTCAAAGAAGAGACATGGTTTCGAGGTGAGGACACACCAGCAAGGTTAGATTTACTGTTCACCAAAGAACCCGATGTAATAGAATCATTGGAATATCTCTGTCCTTTGGGAAAAAGTGATCACGTGGTCATTGAGTTCCAGATGTTAATAGGAAACGTCGAGCTAAGAGACGAGCTTCATAGACAGGGAAGATACAACTTTGGCAAAGCAAATTTTACAGGATTGAGAAACTTTTTTGAAAATGCGGATTGGAGAAAATTCAGAGAAACAAGAGAGATACAGAGGAAGTGGGATATCTTTCTAGACCTCTATAATTTGGGAGTGGAAAAATTTGTACCAAGAGTAAGAGGGAAAGAAAACAGGAAAAAGGAGTGGTTTAATAGAAGGTGTATGATAGCAAAAAAAGAGAGAGATAAGGCGTGGAACAATTGGAGAAAGAGAGGTAACGACAGAACATAGGAAGACTATAAAAGAACAAGAAATGAATACACAAGAATACGTAGAGGAGAAGAAAGGAATTTTGAAAAAGGTATAATTGACAAATGCAAGGATGAACCCAAACTGTTTTATAGATTTGTTAATGGCAAACTGAAACAAAAGGAAGGAATTACCAAGCTGAAAGTAGAAGGAAAGGTCTTTAAGGATGCGGCAATGCAAGCAGAAATAATGAACAAACGTTTCCAGTCAGTTTTCACTAAAGAAAAGGAGCTTGTAGAAGGGGAGGGAGTGATTAGAAATGTTCCGGTGATGAAAGATATAAAAGTGGAGGTACAGGAAGTGTATAAATTACTGGAAACTCAAGATGTAAGGAAAGCCCCAGGACCTGATGGAATTTCTAATTGGGTACTGAAGGAATGCAGAGAACAACTGGCGGATAAAATTCACAGCTTAATTGTATGCTCACTGGAAGAGGGGAAAGTGCCAAAAGAATGGAAGAGGGCAAATGTGGTACCAATTTACAAGGGAGGAAACAGGAAAGAACCCCTGAATTATAGACCAGTGTCTCTAACCAGCATGGTCGCAAAATTGTGTGAGAGAATCCTGAAAGACAGATAGATAAAATATCTGGAAGAGATGAATATTTTGGCTGAATGTCAGTTTGGATTCAGAAGTGGAAGGTCATGTGTTTCAAACTTGTTGAGCTTTTACTCAAGAGCGATTGATGTGGTACAGGAGAGAGATGGTTGGGTGGATTGTGTGTACTTAGACTTAGAGAAGGCCTTTGACAAGGTACCTCATAAGAGACTAATGTGGAAACTAGAATATATAGGAGGACTAAAGGGGAAACTTCTGGAATGGATGAGAGACTTTTTGAGAGACAGACAAATGAGGACAGTAATAAAGGAAAAGATGTCTGGATGGAGGGAAGTAACAAGTGGAGTCCCTCAAGGCTCAGTGTTGGCGCCAGTAATGTTCCTGATTTACGTAAATGATATGGTAGATGGAGTGAACAGTTATGCAAGTCTGTTTGCTGATGATGTAAAGATCTTGAGGAAGATAGAGGCTGAGGAGGATTGTAAAATACTGCAGGAGGATTTGGATAGGATACACAATTGGTGCCGGACATGGGAAATGAAATTTAATGTAAAGAAATGTAAAATATTGGAAATGGGTAAAAGTACCAGGAGACCATCACTGAATTATTTTTTGGGTAATGAATTAATCACAAAAAGGAGAGAAGAGAAAGATTTGGGAGTGCTGGTCCAAGATTGTTTGTCACCTGAAAAGCACATTAACAAGATAGTTGGAGAGACTTATAAGCTCTTGACTAACATAAGAGTAGCATTTCATTATATGGATGAGGAAATGATGAAAAAATTGATAGTGGCCATGATCCGCCCCAGGTTAGAATATACAGCGGTAGTGTGGTCCCCACACAAAAAGAAAGATATAAACAAGATTGAGAGAATACAAAGAACAGCAACCAAGATGGTCCCCAGTCTGACAGACCTGTCATACAGAGAGAGGCTGGAAAAACTGGATTTGCCTTCGTTAGAGGAAAGGAGAAAGAGGGGAGACATGATTGCGGTGTTCAGGACCATGGTGGGAGTAGATAAAATTGACAAAGAGGATCTGTTTGTATGGGATAAGAGAGCAACAAGAGGACATGGAATGAAATTGAAAAAGTCAAGCTGCTTGAAGGATATCAAGAAATATAGCTTTCCTTACAGAAGTATAGACTTATGGAATAGCCTTGACAAAGAGATCGTCCAGTCTAAAAACTTAAACGAGTTTAAAGTTAAATTCGACTTATTGAGAAATAGCGACGGAAACCCACGAGCGTAGTACATTCCGTGTATATCACAATTAGGTATATTAGGTAAATACTTAAATATTTGGAACGACTTAGACAAAGAGGTGATGCATGAGAAAAACATTCATGTGTGTAAAGGTAGACTTGATAAATGTGGATATGGAGACAGGACAACACGAGCATTGCTCAATTCCTGTATACTACAAATAGGTAAATACAAATAGGTAAATACACACACACACACACAGGAAAGGAAGTCAACAAGAAAGACACCACAGTAGATGAGCTGACATTAGAAGTGGGTTCACTTAGGAGGAAAATCAGTGAAATGGCAAGTACAGTAGTCAACCATGAGAGTATTATGGAAGAGTTCAAAAATGATACAGAGACAGTTAGGCAAGTAAGCAGTCTGATAGATCAGAGCAGTGATATTGAGGAGAAGATAACACAGGTGAATGAAGCTTTGCAAAGCTACAAAAATGATGTGGAAACCACGTGTGCTGAAATGGTGAAAGTAAAGAAAGACTTAGAAACAAGGGTGGAGGAAAAAAGCATTAAAAAGGAAGTGAAAAGAATAATCCAAAACAATCCAAAGTTAGTCAGAGATTCAGTAGATATAAACAAATCTATAGTAGTCACTGGTATAGAAGAGGAAGAAGTAAAAAACAAGATCTCAAGAGACAAAAAGGAGATGGCAAATGTAATGAGCTTATTGAAAGAAGTATCAAAGGAAATCTGTAGTAAAGACATAGTGGAACACAAAAGGTTAGTGAAATACGAGAAAAGCAAGTCAAGACCACTACAGGTAACCTTCCAGAGCGTAAACACCGTGGAGGAGATACTAAAAAATGCAAAGAATCTTATGGAAAAAGAGGAGTTCAAAAATGTGTGGATAAAAAGATGCCTAACACAAGAGGAACTGGAATTACTAAAAGAGAGGAGGGAGGAAGCAAAAACAAAGAACAGGGAAGATCAGAGGAGGAGAAGAAGACATTTTTTTACAAAGTAATTGGATTGCAGATACGAAAGTGGTACATAAACAGGAGGGAATAAAAAGGAGGAAGATAGTGGAACCAAGTCATGACAAGTATGTAAATAAGATGATTAAGTTGATGTACTCAAATGTGGATGGAATGGTATCTAAATTATTAGAGATGAATGATTATATAAGAGAAAATGAACCACATATACCTAACTGAAACAAAATTAACACCAAGGATATCAAATGTCATCCTAAACTTAGAGGAATACAATATATGGAGAAGAGATAGGAACTTTAAAAAGGAGGAGGAATTATAATATTAACAAAGAAAAATCTAAAAGTCAAAGAAATAGAACTAGATACACCATCGCAAGTAGAACTGATTGCAGTAGAGGTCAATACATCTGATGGGAAAGTAATTGTAGCAGATTTATACATAAGCTCCTAGATCTCGTGCGGGAGTTTTTCTCTAACGCAATATGTAATGGAAAGCACCAGAAAAAGAGGACTCGATGTACCCTCAGTGCTAGATCTTATATTTACTAGGCAAGAAAATGTCATTGACAATTTAATGTATCACCCTCCATTCAGCAAAAGCGACTATGCAGTACTAAATTACAACTTCAGGATTGCATATGACATAGTTAACAGCAATGAAAGTTACAAAAAGAGCCCAAATTATAAAAAGAGAAACTACCGTGACCCAAAGAAGTACTTCTTAGAAATTGATTGGGGAAAGGAGCTTAGAGGACAAGATGTAAATGCTATATATGGAAAATTCTGTGAACTTTATGAAATAGGAGTCCAGAAGTACATCCCACAGCACAAAGAAGCAGAAAAGAAAATAAAGTAATGGTTTAATACAGAATGTAAAAAATCAAAAGAAAAAAGAGATTTGTTGTGGAATAGATACAGAAGACACAATAGTGAGAGGGCATATAACAACTATAAACAGGCTAGAAATGATTATACAAGAAAAAGGAAGGAAGCCCAAAAACAATTTGAGGAGGATATCATGAATAAAAGTAGTGATCAACCGAAGCTATTTTACGGCTACTTCCGAAGCAAAACCAAAGTAAAAGATAAAATACAATCCATTATGGATGAGGGGATCACCTATACACAAGAGAAGGATATTTGTGAAGCACTAAATAAGAATTTCCAATCAGTTTTTACACTGCTTCCCGTCTGATCAGCGAAGTTAAGCAACGTTGGGTCTGGTTAGTACTTGGATGGGTGACCGCCTGAGAACACCAGATGCTGTTGGCATAACGTTCTCCCTACGTGTCAAGTGGGGTTGGTGGAGGATTAGTGCCCCTCCTTGTAGAACAATTAACTCTAAGCCCTTGGCCACCCCGTTTGGGATACATGGCGTCTGGCAATGAATGAATGAATGAAAAATAATTTTGAGAGGGACGATATGGAATATGCATGCCCACACACATTACCAGATATACAAATATCAGAAAAAGTAATACAGGAGGAGTTAAGTAAATTAGACAGAGGAAAAGCAAATGGTCCTGATGAAATTTCATGTTGGGTGCTACATGAATGTGCAAAGGAGTTAAGTAAACCATTATCTTTAATTTTCAGGAAATCCTTGATACAAGGTAAACTATCTGATATTTGGAAGAAAGCAAACATTGTTCCTTTATTCAAGAAAGGGAATAGACAAAATCCACTCAACTACCGACCAGTATCACTGACCAGTGTTGTAAGCAAGGTATTAGAAAAGCTGATAAGAAAAGTTTGGGAAAATCATCTACAAAAACACAATATGATAACTGAAAGACAGTTTGCTTTCAGAAAAGGAAAATCATGTGTTACTGATCTGTTGAGCTACTATGATAGAGTAACAGAAACCTTACAGAAAAGAGAAGGATGGGTGACTGTATCTATTTAGATTTCAAGAAAGCATTTGACAGCATACCTCACCAAAGACTTTTATGGTAACTGTACCATCAAGGAGGAATTCGAGGCAAACTGTATTGCTGGATGCAAGATTTTCTCAAAAAAGAGAAATGAGAACAGTACTAAGGGGAAATTACTAGGGTAGGGCAAACAATAGCATTTTTTGCAAATTCCCATAAGAGCAGGTGTTTTTATAGGCAAAATGGGTCAAAAAATTCAAATCTGGTGAGAAATTTTACCTACGAGTACTAATTAGGTCAATAAATCTGCCATTTTTAAAATGGCGGACAAAATATTGTGCAATTATGAATATCAACTGCAATTGCTTTCCACACTTGGCTCAAAAAAGGCAAAATGCAACTGAGGCAATTCATTGCTTAACCATAAAATTTAATAAAGTTGAAGTTTCTTATTCATGTGTTGACAAAACATTCAAGAGTGCTCAGAACACTGATTTCAGGAGTTCATTAGTATCATTTCCTAGTTCACTGTCAGGTTTGATGGCATTTTGAATCGAAGTCTGGATTTCGACAATTGAAAACTTTTCCATTCTATACTTTCCATTGTCCAGTGTCACTCGGCGACGCTGACGTATATCAGGAGCAATGGTAAGTCTCAAGTATGAAATTTCATTCAACAATTCTTGTTCAGACAGAGTTTTCAGTAACTCTATTCCACTGGGGGTGATGGGACCGCCATGAGCCTTGCACTTTTCCAAAATTTCCAGAGTTTTCACATTTTTCTTTTTCTTCAGCTGTTCTTTCTTCAATAGTGCTAGTCGTTTAGCAAGGAAGTCAGCCTCCATCTTTCTCCTCTTTGGAATGTCTGGCCAACTTCCATTGGCTCCTCTTCTCTTCCTTGTCCATATCTGAGATATCAGAGTCTACCAAGTACGCGTTTGTAGCAACAACGTTTTTCCTCGAAAGGGTCTGAATGGATGTGGTTCCACCACTGATCTTCACTCGATTATCTAATTTTGTAAATTCACTTTCACTTCCTAAGTTTGTCAGTGGAGCATATTCCATGTTAGGATTAACTGAAGAGCTTACTTCATTAGAGTCAGGGCTGAGAACTGGAGAGAAAAACTGCATTTCTCCAAGCTGACGTTTCAGAGTGTCTGTTATTTCGCCCAGCAGAGCAAACATTAATCGTCCACGTCCTGTGCTGGTGTCTACTTCAGCCTTCTTGGACTCTATTTCTTGCAGTTTTGTCTTGAAAAAGTCCCTTACAGTACTCCATCCAGGTGCAACCTGAGCCTCAGACTGCTTTTGATCTATACCCAGCAACTTCATGATTGGAAAGATCAGCATCTCCCCGATTTCTGTGTACGCTTCTGAACACATCACGAACCAGTCATTTCGAATATAGGTAGCAACAGCCATTACCAGTTTGTTGGCTTTCTTATCAACAATTGCATCAAAGAAGTCTATGATTGACTGCTGCCTTGCTGTGAATTCCTTGGCTATTTCAGCAATGCGACCAAACCGATTGGCACAAAAACCTTTGAATCCAGCATGGTTTATTCCCTGTATGTCCATCTAGCTTTTATATTCATTGAAGAGAGAAACTGAATGACTAGCGTGGCTTGGTGAAAGCAGTTTTGAGATGGCAATTTGACCCAGTGTATGAATAGATGTTGAAGGAGATGAAAATGCTTTGTGCCCTGCAGATAGTTCAAGTAATTTCTGCACTCCGATCTTTTGCTCAGTTGCTTTAAACACTTTATCACATGCGTGGTCTATTCTCAGTATCAGATGGGCACAACACTTCAGTACTTTCTCAGATTCTACACCAAGTTCCTCGAGGAGCGTCCCACAATCTCCAGCCCTATCTGTCATCCAGAAGTCAATTCCTGACATTATTTCATCAACTGAGCACTCCGCCAGAACTGATAAACACTTCAGTTTAAATTCATAAGCTTTGGCACCCTCAGCTCCAGCATGGCTAACATTTTCTTGATAACCGGTTGTCAGTGTCTTTCTAGGTTTGTTTGGACCAGTGATGGTTATATGATCAGTCTTTACGTTGAAAGATCTGTGGCCAGCAGCCTTTGTAGTATCATCTAACCCAATAGTCACCACATCAGTATCATCTTTGTTCAGAAGATAGTCTGCCACCGTGTGGAAATTTAAATAAGATGCATCTTCTAGGTACCTGTCTATTGAGCGGTTTGATGGAAACACATATGTGAGATCTTTGGGTGATTTTCGTCTTTTTTTATCACCATCTTCATTATTGTCATTTCTGCCTTCATCTTCGCAATCAGTCTCATCATCACTAACATTATTGTCATCATCCAATGTTGAATGGAGAGTCCAGTTTTGACCAAAGATGATATTGGCAGTTGTAATAATTATTCCAGCTAAATAATTTCTGCTTACATTGTGGTCAGCAAGACACTGAATAGTACATCGTATTATTCTCTCATCAATATTCTTCCGGGTTGTTCTTACAGGAATGTGTGGGAAGTCAGGTGATTCTGATACCGACTGTTGTGCTGACTGAGCTTTCTTGCTAGCTCGGGTTTGAGGTCCAGTTCCATGATCACAGGAGACATTACTCAGTGGTGTGAATTCCTGATCCTCAACATCATGGACACCTGTGCTAGTTTCTGGAGCAACAGCTTCATCATAGCTAATTCTTTTGGCCAGTTTCTCATTTTCTAATGAGTGTTTAGTTTCTGCTCGCTTCTTTTCATCTGAGTCTCTGCGATCTGCTACTCGTTTTGCCTGTTTCTCCCATTTTCTTGAGACAGTAGGCTGGCATGTGGCGTCATAACTACCATGGCAGTTGTCTCTGTAAAATTTCTCATCTTCATCTTTCATGCGGACACCATGGTGTTCCTCTAGCTTTTTCTGATAACCCTTATCATTAGTTCTTACATCATAAGCATTTTTTGTCATTTTTAGATTGAACTCCTTCACCTTTGCATACCATCCATCACTCTTCTTGTACTTCACATTGCGGAATTGCTTCACTAGTTCGTTGAATGTAGTATAATCTGCCTTAACTCTGTTGGCAATGTTCTTTTCTAAGAGGGGATAGACATTTTTGGAGATCCAGTCATCATATACTGGCCTCAGTTTGTGATAATGATTTCTTCCCCGGTTTCACAGAACATAGATATATCATCCGTCTATTAAATGTTCACCTTTTTGTAGTTTGAGTTTAGAAACAAATTTTGATTCTTCCTTGTAATTCACATCTAGGAGAATTATTGAGACAGTATCACTCCTTGTTTGGACAGATGAAGATGGTGTAGAAGGCTCAGTGTCTCCTCTTGATGAAGAGTCTGACTCTTCCGTCATACTCGGCTGTGAATTGTCGGCATCCATGGTATCCAAACTTATTCTGGAATGATACAATAACAAAACTAACCTCAGAAATGGATTCTGCAACCCCCAAAACATAGGAAAAGATATATTACACGATATGGTACCTTTCAGGTGTTGCCTCTAATAATTTTGATGTCATTTTGGGCGCCATTTTGAAAATTGCCATTTTACTGACCTAAATAATTGTCCTGGAAAAAAATCATTGTCAGATTCGTATTCAGCATCCAATTCTGCCTCAGAAAACACCTGCTAATGAAAAAAAATGAGATTCGCCCTACCCTAAAATTACTCATCATGGAGGGAAGTGAGTAATGGAGTTCCACAGGGCTCAGTGCTGGCACCAATCATGTTTTTAGTGTACATAAATGATATAGATAGCAACATTGGAAATGAAAGCTATCTAAATATATTTGCTGATGATGCGAAAATACAAGGGTCAGTTACTAATGCAGACTTGTAAAGAGCTACAAGAAGAATTAAATAAACTTCATGAATGGAGCAATACATGGCAAATGGATTTCAGTGTGGACAAGTGTCATGTAATCAAGTTTGGTAAAAGTGGAAAAAGACCTGATTGGGATTATACGTTAGGAAATAAAACACTACACACATCAGAAAGAGAGAAGGACCTAGGTGTGATTATTAATAACAGACTATCTCCGGCTGACCACATCAGTGAGAACTGAAGACATGCTAAGAAAGATAATAACATCATGCATCAGGCCAACCCTGGAGTATGCATTAGTAGTTTGGAGTCCTCATCTCAAACACGTAGCCTAGACAAGATTGAAAAAGTTCAAAGGGCCGCTACAAGATGAGTACCAAGCTTAAGGGATCTAAGCTACAAAGAAAGACTAGAAAAACTGAATCTGCCCACATTACAGGAGAGAAGGAAAAGAGGAGACATGATAATGTTATATAAATGCATATCAGGGAAGGAGAAAATATACATAAATGATTACATAACCTATGGGGAAGCATCAGCAAGAGGACACTGCAAAAAACTGCATAAAAAAAGAGGCGATAAAGACGTAAGGAAATTTAGTTTCCCAGTTAGGGCAATTGTTCAGTGGAATGCACAACCGAATGAAATAGTGTGTGCCAAAACAATTCATAAATTTAAGGATATGTACGATAAATATGGTTTAAGACACGGGACAGTACGAGCTTGACTCATTCCTGTAAAGATACAATTAGGTAAGAACACACACACACACACACACACACACACACACACGCACACGCACATCCTCAGCCTCTTGAAGGATGGGATGTGGTTCACTGCCCTTGGACGGTTTTTCTGGCTTTCTTTTTCCCCTCATTTTATCCCTCCCTTGCTTCGTATTTCCATTACCCATTTTTAGCCAGTCTCTCTCTCTCTCTCTCTCTCTCTCTCTCTCTCTCTCTCTCACACACACACACACACACACACACACACACACTCACACCAGGAGTTTTGCGACTTAAAGCTGCCTGAGTTGTAGCAGTGATGTCTGAGTGAGAGAGGGAGCAGACTCGTACTGGTTCTGTAGGTGATCAGTGTTGTCGTCCTCACTATACCCATTTTACTGTAACTTGGCCTAAAATTGCCATCTCTCCATCTTTAATGCGGAGTTTGTAGCAATAGATCAACACTTGAAGAAGTGCAGTGGAAAAGATGTAGAGCTGTAGTACTGTCTTTATCTGCCACTGAGCTACGTGAAATAAACTGCAAAAGGACGAAAATCTGGGCGAATTTAAAGATGATCGCAAAGAAAGCTGTATTTACACAATTCTCTCTCTCTCTCTCTCTCTCTGAGAAATGTTGAGTGTATTACACACACACACACACACACACGTCTCTCCTTCTATTTATCTACAGGTATTCATTTCCGAACTTGTAATTATGAACGAATAGTAATGAGTTTTATGATTTTCCAGATGGTTATGTAGCCCGGCAGAAATATTTTAGCTATAGAAAGGCGTTTAGCATTGAAGGTGTTTGTTTAGGCATTATCTAACCCATGTCGTAAAAAATAAATCGCAAGGTGAAAAATATCAAGAAGTGGCAGGAAAAATACAAAGAAAACGGGCGTTGTGGATTGCCTATTAATTATTAGTTCGTCTGTTTTATTTGTATGTATGTGTGTGTTTTGTTATGTATGTGTATGTGTATATATGCCTGTGTTTATGTATGTATGTATGTATATTATGTATGTTTTGTATGTAATGTATGTATGGTACGTATGTATGTGTGTATGTATGTATGTGTGTTTGTATGTATGTCATGCATATATTTATGCGTGTATGTCATGCATATATTTATGCGTGTGTATGTATGTTATGAATGTATGTATCTTCAGAAATCTGTGTAATGGGAGAGGCCTTGTGCTGGTGAGGGCCGCCTTCACGTGGTGGCACTGATATAGTCGAATGACTTCTCTGCCGGGTTGGTAATACAAACGTTCCTCAGTTCCCTCCTTGTCCCCCAAATGGAGGATGGTGGAGTGCGGGAATAGGGAAACTTCAGCCTGCAGTCCACCGGGTTGGAGACCCAGTTAATACGAGAGAGAAGGGAGGAGGGGGAAAGCAGCAAGAATTAATTCAAAAAAAGACCAAGAGAGAGAGAGAGAGGAATAAATCTCCATCTCTTAAAAAAAAAAAAAAAAAGTGTGTGTGTGTGTGTGTGTGAGAGAGAGGGGGGGGAATCTTGATCAGCAGCTAAAAAAAAAAAAAAAAAAAAAAAAATTGAAGACGAGGAAGACGTAAGTTCATATTCTTGTCATTTGAGGAAGCTCCCTAACACCATATACTAAGCGATTTATTTTGCTTATTACACCATGCTGTCCTCTTCTGTGTTACTTAAATCATTCTAATATCACCATACGCTGCATAAACAAGATACAGAAGGATACTAACCAGTCGCATCCAAAAATAAATCGGTAAGGAAGAGGTGTTAGGGAGCTTCCTTTCCCGACGAGAATACTGGTGAAAGCTCCCTAATACCTCTTCCTTAGCGATTTATTTTTGGATGTGGGTAATTAATATCCATTTGTACGTTATTTGTGCAGAGTACGGTGATGTTGTAAGGGTTTACATAACAAGACAGTAAGTTATAATAAGCACAATAAATCGCCTAGGAGAAGGTGTTAGGGGGCGTTTGAATTTTTCCTCAATATTGGGTTAGATGAGTTTTGCTTCGGGCAGGTGGGGAGATGGGTGAATGGAGAGAGAGAGAGGGGGGGGGGAGGGATAGAGAGAGGAAACGTAGAAAGAGAGGGATAGAACAGCCAGGGAGAGAGAGAGAGAGAGAGGGGGGGGGATAGAGAGAGGAAACGTAGAAAGAGAGGGATAGAACAGCCAGGGAGAGAGAGTGTGAGAGAGGGGGAGAGATAGAGAGTGGAAACGTAAAAAGAGAGGGATAGAACAGCCAGGGAGAGAGAGTGTGAGAGAGGGGGAGAGATAGAGAGAGGAAACGTAAAAAGAGAGGGATAGAACAGCCAGGGAGAGAGGGTGTGAGAGAGGGGGAGATAGAGAGAGGAAACGTAAAAAGAGGGATAGAACAGCCAGGGAGAGAGAGTGTGAGAGAGGGGGAGATAGAGAGTGGAAACGTAAAAAGAGGGATAGAACAGCCAGGGAGAGAGAGTGTGAGAGAGGGGGAGAGATAGAGAGTGGAAACGTAAAAAGAGGGATAGAACAGCCAGGAAGAGAGAGTGTGAGAGAGGGGGAGATAGAGAGTGGAAACGTAAAAAGAGAGGGATAGAACAGCCAGGAAGAGAGAGAGAGAGAGAGAGAAGGGGGGGATAGAGAGTGGAAACGTAAGAAGAGGGATAGAACAGCCAGGAAGAGAGAGAGAGAGAGAGAGATGGAAGGGAAGGAGGAAGGAATAAGTAGGAGTAACAGACAGGGATTTGTATAAGAGAGAGAATGGAGAAATGAATAGGGAGAGAGGAGAGAAGGGAGGAAAGAAGAGAGGGATAGGGAGGTATGAGAGAGAGAGAGAACGGAGAAAAGAATAAGTAAGTGTAAGAGGGAGGAAAAAGCAGGGAGGATAAAAGAAGGGGAAGAGACGAAGAGGAGGAAGGGAGGGGGGGACGGTCTGTCTTTAGCCCCCCCCCTCAAAAAAAAAAAAAGGATATTTCGGAGCCAGATTTTTAAGCCATTCACCCTTATCTAAAAATACATTGAAAACAAAAAATCAGATTAAATATTTCACATTACTTTTTTGTAACGCCTCAATCTTATTATTATTATTATTTTTTGGAGTCGTGTCCTCTTGCCTCTTACCTCGTGTCCTCTTGCCTCTTAGGTCCTGTCCTCTTGCCTCTAGGTCCTGTCCTCTTTCCTCCTACCTCGTGTCCTTTTGCCTCTTATCTCTTGTCCTCTTGCCTCAACTCCTGTCCTCTTGCCTCTAGGTCCTGTCCTCTTTCCTCTTACCTCGTGTCCTCATGCCTCTTAACCCTTGTCCTCTTGCCTCCTAAATCCTGTCCTCTTGCCTCATAAGTCCTGTCCTCTTGCCTCTTAACTCCTGTCCTCTTGCCTCTTAACTCCTGTCCTCTTGCCTCTTAACTCCTGTCCTCTTGCCCTGCCCCACCTTATAACTCCATTTTCTTGCAAACGCCTCAACCAAGCAGTGAAAATTTCCTCGCGGAAGTCTTCGGGATATGCACACCATCCTTCACATTTCTCCCTTACAATTTAGCTCATTCTTCACTACCGCTTTCTATATCCTCTTCATTCTCCTCTCCTTCA
>NC_136966.1:8442275-8454775 GCF_032717465.1 Coenobita brevimanus
GGGTTAACGTTGGTATTGGGTTATCGTTGGTATTGGGTTAACGTTGGTATTGGGTTATCGTTGGTATTGGGTTAACGTTGGTATTGGGTTATCGTTGGTATTGGGTTAACGTTGGTATTGGGTTATCGTTGGTATTGGGTTATCGTTGGTATTGGGTTATCGTTGGTATTGGGTTAACGTTGGTATTGGGTTAACGTTGATATCGGGGTTATCGTTGGTATTGGGTTATCGTTGGTATTGGGTTATCGTTGGTATTGGGTTAACGTTGGTATTGGGTTAACGTTGATATCGGGGTTATCGTTGGTATTGGGTTAACGTTGGTATTGGGTTATCGTTGGTATTGGGTTTACGTTGGTATTGGGTTATCGTTGGTATTGGGTTAACGTTGGTATTGGGTTAACGTTGATATCGGGGTTATCGTTGGTATTGGGTTATCGTTGGTATTGGGTTTACGTTGGTATTGGGTTATCGTTGGTATTGGGTTATCGTTGATATCGGGGTTAACGTCGGTATTGGGCTAACGTTGGTATTGGGTTAACGTTGGTATTGGGTTAACGGTCGTTTTATCTATCGTGCTGTTTTCAAGGGAGTTAATTCATCCCAGGAAATTCTGTTTGTATTAACGCCGTTTATAAAAGCTGTGTACGATTCATTCAGGCCGAGGAGTGTGTAGTAAGCTGAATAAGATCAAGATAGATAGATAGATAGATTTACGATAGATAAATAGATAGATAAATTGATTTCCCCTGATCATTTACTCTTCAACCAGAACGCCCATCTTCGCTTTCTGCTACTCCTTCCCACGCCCACCACCCACCCACACCCCTCCCACCCTACCCACCCATCACGTCCACACCACCCTCTTTCTACCCACACCATCCTGTTTCTACCAACTCCACCCTGCCAACACCACCCTGTTTCTACCTACACCACCCTCTTTCTACCCACCACATCCTGTTTCTACCCACACCTCCCTGTTTCTACCCACACCTCCCTGTTTCTACCCACACCTCCCTGTTTCTACCCACACCTCCCTGTTTCTACCCACACCTCCCTGTTTCTACCCACTCCACCCTGCCGACACCACCCTGTTTCTACCCACACCACCCTGTTTCTACCCACCACACCCTGTTTCTACCCACACCTCCCTGTTTCTACCCACTCCACCCTGTTTCTACCCACACCACCCTGTTTCTACCCACACCACCCTGTTTCTACCCACACCACCCTGTTTCTACCCACACCACTCTGCCGACACCACCCTGTTTCTACCCACACCACCCTGTTTCTACCCACACCACCCTGCTTCTACCCTCACCACCCTGTTTCTACCCACACCACCCTGTTTCTACCCACTCCACCCTGCCGACACCACCCTGTTTCTACCCACACCACCCTCTTTCTACCCACACCACCCTGTTTCTACCTACACCACCCTGCTTCTACCCTCACCACCCTGTTTCTACCCACACCACCCTGCTTCTACCCACACCACCCTGTTTCTACCCACCACCCTGTTTCTACCCACACCACCCTGTCCACACCACCCTGTTTCTACCCACACCACCCTGTCCACACCACCCTGTTTCTACCCACACCACCCTGTTTCTACCCACACCACCAGCAATATTTAATGATTTATGGCAATAATTTAATGATTCACTAATTCTGACTGATTTTACGAGTCAGTGGCAGAAAAAGTAGGATTCATTTACTAAACACAAGGATGAGTCTCAGTATTCGTGTGTGTGTGTGTGTGTGTGTGTGTGTGTGTGTGTGTGTGTGTGTGTGTGTGTACGTACAAGATCTTCCCTACGGTTATGTCCAGTAAAAAAGCTTAAACGTTTTTTATATAACTACTTCACTATGCCATCCAACAATGCCACCTCTCACCCCTTTCTGTCCCTCCGTAACACACACACACACACACACACACACACACACACACACGGTATTCAAATCCGTATTCAAATCCATTCAGATGCGTGCATACGAAATCCGATCACAGGACAATCGTGAGTTAATCATATTACGGACACCCTCCCTCCGCTTCTCTCCTTCCTTCCTCCCTCCCTCCCTCCCTCCCTCCCTCCGCTTCTCTCCTTCCTTCCTCCCTCCATCCCTCCCTCCCTCCGCTTCTCTCCTTCCCTCCTTCCAACTGCCCGTCCGTCAACCCGATCGCTGACACACAGTTTTTGCCGCGGGGGGAGGCGTGTGAATAGCGGGCGGTGCACAGAGTGGGTAAACAGGGCGATATTGGCACCCCTCGTCACCGCCCCGCTCCACCCTGCCTTCCCCACCCCGTCTCGCCCCACCCCACCCCACCTGACCACACCCCACCCCACCCCGAGAATAAGGCATGAGGGTGGAGTATTTGAGGTATTGTGGTACGTTTGAATGCTAATATTAAAACTAACTGCGGTTAATTTGAAATTTGATTTGAAAATTGACTGATTTGAAATTTGACTAACGGAAAGGTAGGTTTGAATGGTGACAGTGGCTTGTGTTCTCGTCGGTTAAGGAAGTTCCCTAACACTTCTTCCGTAGCGAATTATTTTGCGTATTACGCCTTACTGCCCTGTTCTTTGCTATATAAACCCTTCAAACATCGCCATACTCTGCATAAGTAGCCTACACAAGGAAATTAACCAGCCATATCCAACTATAAATCCCTAAGAAAGAGGTGCTAGGGAACACGGGACACTGAGTACTTGGCCTAAACCCGTCTAGCAACAAACTCTCATCCCTTGTCTGTCCAGCTCTCTAATGCAATAGTTAACCGTTACTCCCAGTCGTTCAATTATGCAACAGGTCAACTCTGGAACTGTCTCCCTCTGTCTTTATTTCCTGCTGCCTATGATCTCCAGTCTTTCAAACGCAGTGTGTCCAGGCATCTCGAAATGAATGGATCTTGAATTTGGCTCTCAATTGTATTCTTTTTTTTTTCTTGGAAGGAGCATTCTGCGGGCTTAGCCTTTGGTTCCTTCTTCGCATTAAAAAAAAATCATCCGATCCCACAATATGTTATATACTAAGTGTTCTTTATCCGATGCTTTGAAAATTCATGGGTGACATCCGTAGAGTTAGAGAGGCCTGTGGGTTTTAAGCGCTAAGGTTTGAGTTCTCGAGATTATTATTATTATTATTATTATTATTATTGTTATTATTATTATTATTATTATTATTATTTATTATTATTATCATTATTATTATTATGAGGAACACGCTGAGGTGGTTTGGCCATGTGGAGAGGATGGAGGGTGAAAGACTGACGAAGAGAGTGTATGTGAGTGAGGTGGAGGGGGGAAGAGGGAGGGGGAGGCCGAGGATGAGATGGAGGGATGGGGTGGAGAGGTATATGAGAGAGGGGGGGTGTGAGTTGGGAGCAGGGCAGTGAAATGGCGGGGGACAGGGCGACTTGGAGGCGATTTGTTTGTGGCCACCCCAAACTTGATTGAGGCGTTTGGCAATAGATAGATAGATAGATTATTATTATTATTATTGTATTTTATTTAAAGCGCTACCAGGGACTTGGGCGATTAACCTAAAAGGGAAGCATGGGACTGGAAATGGAATAAGAAAGAGACGCGTGGGTGATTTAAGCATGTGAGGTGGGCCCAGGATTCCGGGGGATTGAAGGATGTGTTGATGAATGTGTGGCCCATTTCCTCTGCTACTGTTGATTATTTTTCCTTGATCCAAGTTAGTCGAGGAAGGTCCGTAGCACCAACCGCATCCAAAAATAAGTCGCTAAAGAAGAGGTGTTAGGGAGCTCCGTAAATCAGGAGGCTTACCATAGAATGTAGGACTTTCACTTTAACTTGGCCCAGAATTTCATCCTTTGTTTTGGTCGCTTATCTCACGTCACTCAGCTGCGGGAGAAGATAATGCTGTGGCTCTTTACCCTTCCCGTAGCACTTCTTCGTGACTAGCACCCTTATTCTAGTGTTAATCCAGTGTTGCAACTCGGCATTCAAGATGGAGATATGAAAATTGTGGGGGTGAGGTTGGGCGATAATACGATGATTTTTATGTAATTTAATAGTGTTATAAAAATTCCGTATTATCATCTGCCGTTTCACAATACATCATTCATCTTAGCTTGGCCCGGATTTTCTCTCCATTGCAAATTTTTTCGTGTGGATCAGCGGCAGAGAGGCAGTGCTAAGGCTCACCGATCACCATTTGGCTCGTCACTCAGTGCAGAATCACCGAAAGTTGCGCTTGGTCGGATGAGTGGATGGTCAGCCGCCCCCAGCTATCACCAAGAGTAAAAATAAAAGTTCACCCGCATGTAAGGGAGTACGAAGCATAGTAGTGAGAGAGAGAGAGAGAGAGAGAGAGAGAGAGAGAGACTATAACAGGAATGAATGCAAATGAATGATGACAGAGAGAGAGAGAGAGAGAGACTGTATAACAGGAATGAATGCAAATGAATGATGACAGAGAGAGAGAGAGAGAGAGAGAGAGAGACTGTATAACAGGAATGACTGCAAATGAATGATGACTGAGAGAGAGAGAGAGAGAGAGAAACTGTATAACAGGGATGAATGCAAATGAATGATGACAGAGAGAGAGAGAGAGAGAGAGAGAGAGAGAGAGAGACTGTATAACAGGAATGAATGCAAATGAATGATGACAGAGAGAGAGAGAGAGAGAGAGAGAGAGACTGTATAACAGGAATGAATGCAAATGAATGATGACAGAGAGAGAGAGAGAGAGAGAGAGAGAATGTATAAAACATGAATGAATGCAAGTGAATAATGACAGTGAATTATGAGAGAGAGAGAGAGAGTGAGAGAATGTATAAATCGTGAATGAATGCAAGTGAATAATGACAGTGAATTATGAGAGAGAGAGAGAGAGTGAGAGAGAGAGAGAGAGAGAGAGAGAGAGAGACTGTATAACAGGAATGAATGCAAATGAATGATGACAGAGAGAGAGAGAGAGAGAGAGAGAGACTGTGTAACTGGAATGAATGCAAATGAATGATGACTGAGAGAGAGAGAGAGAGAGAGAGAGACTGTATAACAGGGATGAATGCAAATGAATGATGACAGAGAGAGAGAGAGAGAGAGAGAGAGACTGTATAACAGAAATGAATGATGACAGAGAGAGAGAGAGAGAGAGAGAGAGACTGTATAACAGGAATGAATGCAAATGAATGATGACAGAGAGAGAGAGAGAGAGAGAGAGAGAGACTGTGTAACAGGAATGAATGCAAATGAATGATGACTGAGAGAGAGAGAGAATAAAACAGTAAACATGAATGAATGCAAATGAATGATGACTGAGAGAGAGAGAGAGAAATGAATGAAACAGTAAAACATGAATGAATGCAAGTGAATGATGACAGTGAATTATTAGAGAGAGAGAGAGAGAGAATGTATAAAACGTGAATGAATGCCAGTGAATGATGACAGTGAACTATTAGAGAGAGAGAGAGAGAGAGGTGTTGGGTTGATATGCAAATGTGTGTGTATAGGGAGGGCGGGCAAAAGAACAGCAGCTGCTCCTGACATCGCCACAAGCTGTCTGTAATGGACGAATTAGGCTTTTTTGTGCCCTAGTATTATAATGAGCAGACCATGGACGCATCACACCTCCCCCCTCACCACTCCCTCACCCCTCACCACTCCCTGCCCCTCATGTCTCCCCCCTCACCTCTCCCTCCCCCTCACCTAGCCCTCACTCTCACCTATCCCTCACTCTCACCTCTCCCTGCCCCTCATGTCTCCCTTCCCACCTCACCTCTCCCTTCCCCTCATCTCTCCCTTCCCACCTCACCTCTCCCTCCCCCTCACCTCTCCCTCCCTCCTTTTTTCCCCTACCCCTCCCCTCTCCACCTTATTCTCTCCTTTCCCCTCCCCACTCCCTCCTTCCTTCATATCCCTTCTCCCCTTCCATCTACTTTCCCTCCCTCTTTCTTCCACCCCTCCCCTTCCTTCATGCCATTCCCTCCTAACTCCCCTCCCATCCCCTCGCCACTCCCTCCCTCCTTTCCTCACCCCCTTTCCCTCTCCTCCCCTCACCACTCCCTCCCTCCTCCCCTTCCCCTTCCCTCCCCTCCCCCAATCTGTCAACAGGGGAAGATTGAGGCAGTGATGGCTTATTCAATCACTCAATTCCCTTCCCGGGCGTGTGAGAATGAATACATAATCACTATATAACCACCAACACAATTCTTATCAGCTTAGTGGAAGAGTTTGGCTATTTTTTTTTTATCGATACTTTTCCACCGCATGAAAAAAAGTCAGGATTTTCTTATAAGCTTTTTATATATATTTTTTTTCTCGAATGTATACCAATGGGAGTAATTTTTGTGAGCTTAATTGAGGTTTTAATCGCACATCTTTGGCCTCCCTTCACATAGGCAATACAGTTGGAGCAGAAGTGGCTTAATCAGTATCTTATTACTAACCCATCAGCCACAAAACGTCACTATTCTCACTACTTATAAATCTCTCTCTCTCTCTCTCTCTCTCTCTCTCTCTCGTGTGTGTATGCATATGAGCGTGTGAAAGTGTGTGTGTTGTGCGGTGCGTGTATGTGTGTACTTACCCTTTCCCTCGTCCCCCTTCCCCCCGCCTGTCACTCTTCTCACCTACCGTGCCAGCCTCGCCCTGCTGACCCTGCCCATCATTTTTCCCCTGTCTGTATCGCGGGGGGGGGGGGGAGTTTGCGTGATATAACCTCTTCTACTTACTTTCCTCTGCTGGCTAATATTCCCAAGCTGAGAGAGGCTTGATATGTGTCTCTGCCTCTTGTACTTGTCACTTTCTTCTGCTGGCTAATATACCTAAGCTGAGAGAGGCTTGATATGTGTCTCTGCCTAATATTTCACCTCTTGTACTTGTCACTTTCTTCTGCTGGTTAATATACCTAAGCTGAGAGAGGCTTGATATGTGTCTCTGCCTAATATTTCACCTCTTGTACTTGTCACTTTCCTCTGCTGGCTAATATTGCTAAGCTGAGAGAGGCTTGATATGTGTCTCTGCCTAATATTTCACCTCTTGTACTTGTCACTTTCCTCTGCTGGCTAATATACCTAAGCTGAGAGAGGCTTGATATGTGTCTCTGCCTAATATTTCACCTCTTGTACTTGTCACTTTCCTCTGCTGGCTAATATACCTAAGCTGAGAGAGGCTTGATATGTTTCTCTGCCTAATATTTCACTTCTTGTACTTGTCACTTTCCTCTGCTGGCTAATATTGCTGACCTGAGAGAGGCTTGATATGTGTCTCTGCCTAACATTTCACCTCTTGTACTTGTCACTTTCCTCTGCTGGGTAATATTGCTAAGCTGAGAGAGGCTTGGTATGTTTCTGTGCCTAATATTTCACGTCTTGTACTTGTCACTTTCCTCTGCTGGCTAATATACCTAAGCTGAGAGAGTTTTGGTATGTTTCTCTGTCTAATATTTCACCTCTTGTACTTGTCACTTTCCTCTGCTGGCTAATATACCTAAGCTTAGAGAGGCTTGGTATGTGTCTCTGCCAAATATTTCACCTCTTGTACTTGTCACTTTCCTCTGCTGGCTAATATACCTAAGCTGAGAGAGGCTTGGTATGTTTCTCTGCCTAATATTTCACCTCTTGTACTTGTCACTTTCCTCTGCTGGCTAATATACCTAAGCTGAGAGAGGCTTGGTATGTTTCTCTGCCTAATATTTCACTTTTTGTACTTGTCACTTTCCTCTGCTGGCTAATATACCTAAGCTGAGAGAGACTTGGTATGTTTCTCTGCCTAATATTTCACCTCTTGTACTTGTCACTTTCCTCTGCTGGCTAATATTGCTAAGCTGAGAGAGGCTTGGTATGTTTCTCTGCCTAATATTTCACCTCTTGTACTTGTCACTTTCCTCTGCTGGCTAATATTGCTAAGCTGAGAGAGGCTTGGTTTGTTTCTCTGCCTAATATTTCACATCTTGTACTTGTCACTTTCCTCTGCTGGCTAATAATCCTAAGCTGAGAGAGGCTTGGTATGTTTCTCTGCCTAATATTTCACCTCTTGTACATGTCACTTTCCTCTGCTGGCTAATATTCCTAAGCTGAGAGAGGCTTGATATGTGTCTCTGCCTAATATTTCACCTCTTGTACTTGTCACTTTTCTCTGCTGGCTAATATTCCTAAGCTGAGAGAGGCTTGGTATGTTTCTCGGCCAAATATTTCACCTCTTGTACTTGTCACGTTCCACTGCCGGCTAATATACCTAAGCTGAGAGAGGCTTGAAATGTTTCTCTGCCTAATATTTCACCTCTTGTACTTGTCACTTTCCTCTGCTGGCTAAAATACTTAAGCTGAGAGAGGCTTGGTATGTGTCTCAGCCTAATATTTCACCTCTTGTACTTGTCACTTTCCTCTGCTGGCTAATATTCTTAAGCTGAGAGAGGCTTGGTGTGTTTCTCTACCTAATATTTCACCTCTTGTACTTGTCACTTTCCTCTGCTGGCTAATATTCCTAAGCTGAGAGAGGCTTGATATGTTTCTCTGCCTAATATTTCACCTCTTGCACTTGTCACTTTCCTCTGCTGGCTAATATTCCTAAGCTGAGAGAGGCTTGGTGTGTTTCTCTGCCTAATATTTCACCTCTTGTACTTGTCACATTCCTCTGCTGGCTAATATTGCTAAGGTGAGAGAGGCTTGGTATGTTTCTCTGCCTAATATTTCACCTCTTGTACTTGTCACTTTCCTCTGCTGGCTAAAATACCTAAGCTGAGAGAGGCTTGGTATGTGTCTCTGCCTAATATTTCACCTCTTGTACTTGTCACTTTCCTCTGCTGGCTAATATACCTAAGCTGAGATAGGCTTGGTATGTTTCTCTGCCTAATATTTCACCTCTTGTACTTGTCACTTTCCTTTGCAGGCTAATATTGCTAAGGTGAGAGAGGCTTGGTATGTTTCTCTGCCTAATATTTCACCTCTTGTACTTGTCACTTTCCTCTGCTGGCTAATATTGCGGAGCTGAGAGAGGCTTGGTATGTTTCTCTGCCTAATATTTCACCTCTTGTACTTGTCACTTTCCTCTGCTGGCTAATATACCTAAGCTGAGAGAGGCTTGGTATGTTTCTCTGCCTAATATTTCACCTCTTGTGCTTGTCACTTTCCTCTGCTGGGTAATATTGCTAAGCTGAGAGAGGCTTGGTATGTTTCTCTGCCTAATATTTCACCTCTTGTACTTGTCACTTTCCTCTGCTGGCTGATATTCTTAAGCTGAGAGAGTTTTGGTATGTTTCTCTGCCTAATATTTCACCTCTTGTACTTGTCACTTTCCTCTGCTGGCTAATATTCCTAAGTTGAGAGAGTCTTGGTGTGTTTCTCTGCCTAATGTTTCACCTCTTGTACTTGTCACTTTCCTCTGCTGGCAAATAAGCTGAGAGAGACTTGGTGTGTTTCTCTGCCTAATATTTCACCTCTTGTACTTGTCACTTTCCCCTGCTGGCAAATATTCCTAAGCTGAGAGAGTCTTGGTGTGATTCTCTGCCTAATATTTCACATCTTGTACTTGTCACTTTCCTCTGCTGGCTAATATTCCTAAGCTGAGAGAGGCTTGATATGTTTCTCTGCCTAATATTTCACCTCTTGTACTTGTCACTTTCCTCTGCTGGCTAATATTGCTAAGGTGAGAGAGGCTTGGTGTGTTTCTCTGCCTAATATTTCACCTCTTGTACTTGTCACTTTCCTCTGCTGGCTAATATTGCTAAGCTGAGATAGGCTTGGTATGTTTCTCTGCCTAATATTTCACCTCTTGTACTTGTCACTTTCCTCTGCTGGCTAATATTGCTAAGCTGAGAGAGGCTTGATATGTTTCTCTGCCTAATATTTCACCTCTTGTACTTGTCACTTTCCTCTGCTGGCTAATATTGCTAAGGTGAGAGAGGCTTGGTATGTTTCTCTGCCTAATATTTCATATCTTTTACTTGTCACTTTCCTCTGCTGGCTAATATTGCTAAACTGAGAGAGGCTTGGTATGTTTCTCTGCCTAATATTTCACCTCTTGTACTTGTCACTTTCCTCTGCTGGCTAATATTCCTAAGCTGAGAGAGGCTTGGTATGTTTCTCTGCCTAATATTTCACCTCTTGTACTTGTCACTTTCCTCTGCTGGCTAATATTCCTAAGCTGAGAGAGGCTTGGTATGTTTCTCTGCCTAATATTTCACCTCTTGTACTTGTCACTTTCCTCTGCTGGCTAATATTGCTAAGGTGAGAGAGGCTTGGTATGTTTCTCTGCCTAATATTTCATATCTTTTACTTGTCACTTTCCTCTGCTGGCTAATATTGCTAAACTGAGAGAGGCTTGGTATGTTTCTCTGCCTAATATTTCACCTCTTGTACTTGTCACTTTCCTCTGCTGGCTAATATTCCTAAGCTGAGAGAGGCTTGGTATGTTTCTCTGCCTAATATTTCACCTCTTGTACTTGTCACTTTCCTCTGCTGGCTAATATTCCTAAGCTGAGAGAGGCTTGGTATGTTTCTCTGCCTAATATTTCACCTCTTGTACTTGTCACTTTCCTCTGCTGGGTAATATTGCTAAGCTGAGAGAGGCTTGGTATGTTTCTCTGCCTAATATTTCACCTCTTGTACTTGTCACTTTCCTCTGCTGGCTAATATTTCTAAGGTGAGAGAGGCTTGGTATGTTTCTCTGCCTAATATTTTACCTCTTGTACTTGTCATGTTTCTCTGCCTAATATTTTACCTCTTGTACTTGAGTTATTTAAGAGGAGCCTGTGGAGTCACATGGAGAGACAGGCTGACGAATGAGGATATAAAGGAGTGTTGTGGTGTTGATGTGGATGTGATAGGAAGCGTTATGAGGAACATACTGAGGTGGTTTGGCCATGTGGAGAGGATGGAGGGTGAAAGACTGACGAAGAGAGTGTATGTGAGTGAGGTGGAGGGGGAAAGAGGGAGGGGGAGGCCGAGGATGAGATGGAAGGATGGGGTGGAGAGGTATATGAGAGGGGGGGGTGTGAGTTGGGAGCAGGGGAGTGAAATGGCTGGGGACAGGGCGACTTGGAGGCGATTTGTTTGTGGCCACCCCAAACGGGACTGAGGCGTCTGGCAATAGATAGATAGATAGACTTGTCACTTTCCTCTGCTGGCTAATATTCCTAAGCTGAGAGAGGCTTGGTATGTTTCTCTGCCTAATATTTCACCTCTTGTGCTTGTCACTTTCCTCTGCTGGCTAATATTCCTAAGGTGAGAGAGGCTTGGTATGTTTCTCTGCCTAATATTTCACCTCTTGTACTTGTCACTTTCCTCTGCTGGCTAATATTGCTAAGGTGAGAGAGGCTTGGTATGTTTCTCTGCCTAATATTTCACCTCTTGTACTTGTCACTTTCCTCTGCTGGCTAATATTGCTAAGCTGAGAGAGGCTTGGTATGTTTTTCTGCCTAATATTTCACCTCTTGTACTTGTCACTTTCCTCTGCTGGCTAATATTGCTAAGGTGAGAGAGGCTTGGTATGTTTCTCTGCCTAATATTTCACCTCTTGTACTTGTCACTTTCCTCTGCTGGCTAATATTCCTAAGCTGAGAGAGGCTTGGTATGTTTCTCTGCCTAATATTTCACCTCTTGTACTTGTCACTTTCCTCTGCTGGCTAATATTCCTAAGCTGAGAGAGGCTTGGTATGTTTCTCTGCCTAATATTTCACCTCTTGTACTTGTCATTTTCCTTTGCTGGCTAATATTCCTAAGCTGAGAGAGGCTTGGTATGTTTCTCTGTCCATAGATGATACTCATGGCGATAATGTGCAAGAGAGGAAAGTGATGGACATGCACTAAGTGTAGTAGTGGCAGTTGATGAATGTACTAACTTTTGTCCCTTCTTGTATCCCTTCTTGTAGCTTTTTCTGCTTCTACTTCTACCAGACGATTTTATTCAGCTGAGATGAGCCCCGAGTTTTGAAGAGGCCCTCCCCTTCCCCATCATTCCTACCGACACTCCCTCCTTCCCCATCATGCCTACCAACACTCTTGCCTGTCCCATCATTCCTGCCAACACTCCTGCCTGTCCCATCATTCCTGCCTTCACTCCTGCCTGTCCCATCATTCCTACCAACACTCCCTCCTTCCCCATCATTCCTACCAACACTCTTGCCTGTCCCATCATTCCTGCCTACACTCCTGCCTGTCCCATCATTCCTGCCTACACTCCTGCCTGTCCCATCATTCCTGCCAACACTCCTGCCTGTCCCATCATTCCTGCCTACACTCCTGCCTGTCCCATCATTCCTGCCTACACTCCTGCCTGTCCCATCATTCCTGCCAACACTCCTGCCTGTCCCATCATTCCTGCCAACACTCCTGCCTGTCCCATCATTCCTGCCAACACTCCTGCCTGTCCCATCATTCCTGCCAACACTCCTGCCTGTCCCATCATTCCTGCCAACACTCCTGCCTGTCCCATCATTCCTGCCAACACTCCTGCCTGTCCCATCATTCCTGCCAACACTCCTGCCTGTCCCATCATTCCTGCCAACACTCCTGCCTGTCCCATCAT
>NC_136966.1:8459775-8467275 GCF_032717465.1 Coenobita brevimanus
AGATATTCGATATTGAGAGGTATATGAGAGAGGGGTGTCAGCTGGCAGCAGGGCAGTGAAATGGCAGGGGACAGGGCGACATGGAGGGCGATTTGTTTGTGGCCACCCCGTACGGGATTAAGGCGTGTGGCAGTAGATACATAGATAGAATATTTGATGGGCTAATTTTGTGTAGTAAATTGATAGATATTTGAGATTTTAAGATTATTATGTGGTCAGAAGTGGTATATAAAACACACACACACACACACACACACACACACACACACACACACACACCTTACCCGCTTTCTCTCTCTCTCTCTCTCTCTCTCTCTCTCTCTCTCTCTCTCTCTCTCTCTCTCTCTCTCTCTCTCAAAATAATCAAAAGAAGTAGTTGGGAAATTCTAGTATTTTCTTAAAGGGTTGGGGTGTAACACTTTTTACCTACCGATTTAGTTTGTGTTAAATTTGTACATGCTAAGAGAGAGAGAGAGAGGAGGGTGTGTGTGTGTGTGTGTGTGTGTGTGTGTCCTAAAAGAATATTAAATTGTATATAAAAGGAAAACTAGAGGAAGAGGCACCATGGAGAGAGAGAGAGAGAGGGGGGGGGACACGCGACCCTTCGACACGCCTAAACACCTAATGAAAGCTGAGGGGGAGGAGGGGAAAGGAAGGACGGAGGGGGGGGAGAGGATAGGCAGGGGGAGGGGAAAGGGATAGAGAATGCAGAATGGGAGAGAGAAGAGAGGAAGGGGGAAGGAAAATGAAAGAGGGGAGTGGGAAGGGGGGAAGGAGAGAGAGAAGAGGGGGAGGGGCGAGGAGAGGAATCGAAGAGGAGAGGTGGAGGTGGAGGAGGTTCTACTAGCAAAAAAATTTTCAAGAAGGGCAAAGGACGCGTCAACATGGAGGCAAAAGAGAGGCGTGCAAAATCTGGCGTCCCGGTGTGCGATGGTCCTCAGGCAATGGAGGAGCGACAGAGGGGCGAGCGTTTTTAGGGCTGTGATTATCCAGACTTGACCCAACGGATGAGTGGGGAAGGAGAGAGAGAGAGAGAGGGAGAGCATAAGAAGAAAGGATAACTGCAGTAGGCCGGTTGGCCCATGCTAGGCAGCTCCTAGAAGAGTAACTGAACTACTAGAATGAGATAAGGATAGTAAAGAAGAAGGCTCTCCCCCGCCCTCCAAACCCTCCAGCCGAAGCCGGCAGGAAAAAGTCAGAAAGAACACTACGCAGTATAGAAAAACTGGCATGGACATTTTACAGGAAAGTGTGAAAGAATAGAGACTATGGTAGTGTAACCTGAAAAGGAAAAAGTATGAATTAGTATTGGTTATAACATTTTCTTTTCTATACCCACCCCTTATTTGTCATATGCTTAACTAGCCTATGCTTGAAACTCTCAATGGAAGAGGCAGCAACTACTTTACTAGGTAGCTTATTCCATTCGTCAACTACTCTATTACCAAACCAATTTCTACCTATTTCCTTATTGAAACGGAATTTTTCTAGTTTGAAACCATTACTTCTAGTTCTATCCTGTATGCTCACTTTAAGTCCCTTGCTAATATCTCCCTTAGTTATACCCTTCATCCACTTAAACACCTCAGTTAAGTCTCCCCTTACTAACTACGCCTCTCTAGCGAATGCAGACTTAGTCTTTTCAGTCTGTCTTCATATGACAGGTTCCGGACGTCATGTATCATTTTTGTCATTCTTCTCTGTACATTTTCTAACGAGTTAATATCCATTCTATAGTAAGGACACCAGAATTGTACTGCGTAGTCTAAATGTGGCCTTACTAATGCTAGATAAAGTTTCAGTGTTACTTTTGATGATCTATTGCTCACGCTTCCCGAAATAAATCCTAGGACCCGATTTGCTTTATATCTCGCATTAATACACTGTTGCCTTGGTTTAAGGTCGTTACTAATCATAACTCCTAGATCTCTCTCGCATTCCGATTTGCTAATTTCTTTGTTATCTAAGCTGTATTTAGTATCTCCAATGGTCTTGCCTACGTTAAGTACTTCACATTTTTCAACGTTAAATTCCGTTTGCCAAGTTTTAGACCATTTGGACAATGTATCGAGGTCTTTTTGTAAGTTATGGCAATCGTCAGTCGAGTTAATGATACGCCCTATTTTTTTATCGTCAGCAAATTTGCTGATGCTGCTATTGACTCCTAAGTCTAGATCATTTATATATATGATAAATAATAAGGGACCGAGTACTGAACCCTGTGGTACACCGCTAGTTACTAATCCCCAGTCCGACTTAGTTCCATTTATTAATACTCTCTGCTTTAGTCCTTTCAGCCAGGATTCTATCCATTTTAAGTTATCGCCGTCTATACCGTGTGCTCGAACCTTTCTAACTAACCTTTCGTGTGGGACCCTATCAAAAGCTTTACTAAAGTCCAGATAAATAACATCGTAAGCTTTATCGCTATCTACTGCCTCATAGACCTCCGAGTAGAATGACAACAAATTTGTGAGGCAGGATCGTCCTTGCCTGAATCCGTGCTGACTTTCGTTTATAAGATTAAATCTTTCTAAGTGTTCTCAAATCTTATTTGCCAAAATTGACTCTAACATTTTTCCTACTATTGACGTTAGACTTATCGGACGATAATTCGACGCAGCTGATTTATCACCCTTTTTAAAGATGGGCACTACGTTTGCGGTCTTCCACGCCTCGGGAACTTCTCCTGAACTTAAAGAGTCATTAAATAATGTTAAAAGTGGCTGACATAATTCTTCTTTGGTTTCTTTTATAATTTTTGCATATATATCGTCCGGACCTGGCGATTTTTGAGGTTTTAACATTAATTTCTTTCAATACGTCCTCCTTACTAATGGCTATTTTACTAAGAATATTTTCCGTATTCTCATCGTAAATATTTGCTGCTTGAGGGACCAGGTCTAGATTTTTCTTGGTGAATACTGATATGAAATAATTGTTTAGGATGGAGCACATTTCTTTATCTTCACTGGTAATGTCACCTGATTCTGTTCTAAGAGGTCCTGTCCTGAGGGGGGGGAGGGGAAGGGTTAAATTAGGCAATATCTTAGTTTCTCCTGTTTGAATAATATAGAAATAAGAACAGTGAAGAAAGGACGTCATTGGTCTGAAAGGGTTAGCTGAAACTATGAATGTGCTAGGGTTGAAAGCTGCTGAAGGCATCTGTCTATCTATCTGTCTATCTGTCTTTGTCTCTATCTATCTCTCCGTCAGTGTCTGTCTATCTTTCGATCAAAATCTATCTGTCTTTATGTATGTATCTGTCTATCTATCTTATCAGTGTATCTATCAGTCTTTTTATCTATATATCAGTCTGTTTCCATCTATGTATCTATGAATCTATCTATCTGGTTGACACCTGAAGGTAGATAAGTAGAAATGAAACAGTGCAAAGGTAAGCAAAAAAAAAATCATAGGAAAAATGATGATACTTATAGATATGAGAGAGAGAGAGAGAGAGAGAGAGAGAGAGAGAGAGAGAGAGAGGAGGAGGAGGAGGAGGAGGAGGAGGGGGGTGAGTGCGAGAGTGCTTGGTTGTGAGTGAAGTAGCAAGTGGCAGCCTCTTGTGTGAGTGGAGGTGTAGTGGTGTGGGATTACTGTGTTTGGTACTTGAGAGAGAGAGAGAGAGAGTATTTGTCCATTGATTCTGAGAGAGAGAGATAGAGAGAATTTGTCCATTGATTCTGGTTGTGATGTAGTTGATAGTTATTACATGGTTGAAAAATGCTCTCTCTCTCTCTCTCTCTCTCTCTCTCTCTCTCTCTCTCTCTCTCTCTCTCTCTCTCTCTCTCTCTCTCTCCTCTCTCTCTCTCTCTCTCTCTCTCTCTCTCTCTCTCTCTCTCTCTCTCTCTCTCTCTCTCTCTCTCTCTTTCCCATTACCTACCTACATACCTACCCATATCTATCTATCAATCTATTCAAAGTTTCAGAGACGTAGAAAAGCAGTATTAAGGGGAGAATATAGTAAAATGAAAAGTAATTGATAAAGTAAGAGGCAGCGACTAGAAGGAAAGTGAAAGGAGCTGACAGGAAAGGAGTTATGAGAGAGAGAGAGGGAGAGAGTCGATTGATCTTCAGTCTTCAATATTCCATAGGCGATCTGAAAGTCGAGGCGGTATTAAAACTCTATTATGTTTATTGAATTTTAGAGAAGCTGGGTAAGAGATGGGAGAGAGAGAGAGAGAGAGAGAGAGAGAGAGAGATGGGTAGACATTAGATAAATACGTAGATGAATAGTGAAGTAGGTAGGTGGATGGAGGCAGGGACAAACAGATAGGCAGAGGCAGATAACTGGGTAGACATTAAAGAGAGAGAGAGAGAGGAGGTTGGGGAGGGGGAGGATGAGAAGGCTGCGAGGAGGAGGATGAACAAGAGGGAAGTAGGATTAGAGGAGAGGAGCAAGGAGAAGAAGGAAGAGAAGCACATAAGTAGAGAGGAAGGAACAGAATTTGGATATCAGTCTGTCCATTGATCGATCAGCCTCTGTCTATATCTCTGTCTGTCTATCGTCTGTCTGTCTACCGTACAATATATCTACTGTATCTATCTATCTCCTGGATATCTATGTCTGTGTATCTGTCTGTCTGTCTGTATATCTGTACTATACGAATATGTCTATACCTGTATCTATATAAATCTGTGTATCTGTCCATCCATCTGTCTGTATTTATCACTATTGTCTATCTATCTATCTATCTGTCTGTCTGTCTATATATCTTCTGTATATATTTATCTATCTATCTGTCTGTCTGTCTATATATCTTCTGTATATATTTATCTATCTATCTGTCTATCTATCGCCATCTATGTATCTATTTATCTGTGTATACAAGGCTGATGAAAGGGACTGGTGAGAGCGGACCAGTAGTCAGCAGGGCAGGTTTGGTGGTGTGCAGAGATGGAACGCGGTTATGTGACATTGGCAGATGTGAAAAATGCTTTGAAACGATGGAAATAAATAGGAAGGCATCAGGTGTTGAGGAGATATAAGCAAATAAAATAAATGACAGTGGAAATAGTGGGAGGGGACAAACTTTGGAAATATGTAAGAAATTTCGGATGAGTCTAACTTGGCCTAGATATTCGTCCTTCACAGCTTATTTTACGTAACTTGATGCTAGAAGACAGTACCACAGCTCTGCATCCCCTCCATGGCACTGCTTCGTGACTAGCATCGTATTCTAGTGTTGATCCGTTGATTATGAAGAGATGGCATTTTTTTTTTAAGGGCAAGAAAAATGATTAATGTAGAGGGAAACAGGAGTGTGATTGTCCCCTTGTGTAAAAATTAGGGTATATGGAAGTGAGTGCAAAAAATATTATGTTGAGCATTGAGAGTGAAAGACTGACGAGGAGAGTGTATGTGAGTGAGGTGGAGGGGGGGAGGGGGAGGCCAAGGATGAGATGGAGGGATGAAATGGAGAGGTATATGAAAGAGGGGTGTGTGAGTTGGGCAGTGAAATGACGGGGGACAGGGTGACGTGGAGGCGATTTGTTTGTGTCCACCCCATATGGGATTAAGGCGTCTGGCAATATATGGATAGATAGATGTTGAGCATTGGAGGAAAGAGATATGGGAGAAATATAACAGAAAAAGTAATGAATATATCAGAAGACCTAGTGAGTGCAAAACAAGGAGGCTTTAGGAGTGGTGTGGAATGTGTGAGTGAAAGTATTTGGAAAAGGGAGGGTATTTTTTGGGGGGAGGGGGCTCTTGTGTATGTAGAAAAAGCATACATAATTAAATAGCGATGGTTTATGGGTTTGTGTGTGTGTGTGTGTGTGGAGGGAAAGCTGCTGAATGTTGTTGAGAGGTTTTATGGCGGTAGTGAAGCTTGGGTAAGAGTAGGCACTTGTCTGAGTGAGTGGGTTTACATCAGTGTAGTGGGTTTACATCAGTGTAGTGGGTTTACGTCAGTGTAGTGGGTTTACGTCAGTGTAGTGGGTTTACATCAGTGTAGTGGGTTTATATCAGTGTAGTGGGTTTACATCAGTGTAGTGGGTTTACATCAGTGTAGTGGGTTTACATCAGTGTAGTGGGTTTACATCAGTGTAGTGGGTTTACATCAGTGTAGTGGGTTTATATCAGTGTAGTGGGTTTATATCAGTGTAGTGGGTTTACATCAGTGTAGTGGGTTTACATCAGTGGGTTTACATCAGTAGTGTTTGTTGTTGCTTAGCCCTGGTCTGCCTGGCTGAGCAAACCCGTCGACCACAGGTAATCATCAGCTTCTGTGGGTCCGTCCTTCAGGTACAGCACAGGACATACACCGTGTAGGGATCCGGTGTCCTCTCGTACTTAACACCTTTTCCTTAGCGATTTATTTTTAGATGTGGCTGGTTAACATCCTATTGTACGCTGTTTATGCCGAGTATGGCCATATTAAAAGGATTTATATAACACAGAAGGGGACAGAAAGGTTTAATTAGCCAAATAAATCGCTAAGGAAAAGGTGTTAGTGAGGAGCTTGAATCGTGTCTTCACTGATCTGTTTTGTCGGGAAAGGAAGCTCCCTAACACCTCTTCCATACCGATTTATGTTTGGATACGGCTGGGTAAGATCATTTTGTGTGTGGCCCAGCTGTCGATTAGCACCCGTTTCACATTACGGCTTTCTGGACCCTGCCGTGCGTGAGACGAGTACGCTAACTATACAGCCATCTTTTTTTTTTTTTTTTTTTTTTTTTTTTTTTGAGAGAGAGAGAGAGAGAGAGAGAGAGAGAGAGAATTTTGAAGTATTGGATTTTGTGTGTAGTTGGCTCCGGTAGACTGCGTGCTTTTCTACCTTATAAAAAGAAAAATGTATGTTGGTAATGTGTTGGTAATGTGTAGGTAATGTGTTGGTAATGTGTTGGTAATGTGTAGGTAATGTGTTGGTAATGTGTAGGTAATGTGTTGGTAATGTGTTGGTAATGTGTTGGTAATGTGTAGGTAATGTGTAGGTAATGTGTTGGTAATGTGTTGGTAATGTGTAGGTACCCATGTGTAGGTAATCATGTGTAGTCATAATACGTGTACACACCCAACCTGCCTATCCTAGCACCCTATTTCACCTTCACGTTTGAATCTTTGAAATTCACCCTTCGACCAAGATATCATAAGGGTGAGAGTTGTATATCCAGCCCAAAGCACGCCTGGTTCTCATCACCCTTATGTCTAGATATCCATAAGAGTGAAAGTTTATTGTCTCAACTTTGAAATGTGTAATTTTCTTCGCCCGTATGGCCAGATGTCCATAAGGGTGAGAGTTGCATATCTCACCTTAAAAATTTGTGATTATCCTCACTCTTATGACTAGACATCCATATGGGTGAGAGTTCCATGTCTCACCTTCAAAACATGTGGTTATCCTCACCCTTAAGTCCAGTTAGCCATAAAGGTGAAAGCTGCATGTCAGATCTTTAAAATATGTACTCTTTTTCACCCTTATGTCCAGGTGTTCGTAAGGGTGAGAGTTTATTGTCTCCCTAGATTGTCTTACCTTCCAACGCAGCATA
>NC_136966.1:8472275-8484775 GCF_032717465.1 Coenobita brevimanus
TGTACTTGTCACTTTCCTCTGCTGGCTAATATTGCTGAGCTGAGAGAGACTTGGTATGTTTCTCTGCCTAATATTTCACGTCTTGTACTTGTCACTTTCCTCTGCTGGCTAATATTGCTGAGCTGAGAGAGGCTTGGTATGTTTCTCTGCCTAATATTTCACCTCTTGTACTTGTCACTTTCCTCTGCTGGCTAATATTCCTAAGCTGAGAGAGGCTTGGTATGTTTCTCTGCCTAATATTTCACCTCTTGTACTTGTCACTTTCCTCTGCTGGCTAATATTGCTGAGCTGAGAGAGGCTTGGTATGTTTCTCTGCCTATAAATGACTCTCTTTGTTATGATACGTTAGGAAGAAAAATGACGATACGATGGAGGAAGAGGAGGGACGGAGGGGGAGGAGGGATAGAGAAGAGGGAGGATGGAGGGGAGGAAGGATGAAGGAGGGGGAAGAAAGGGGAAAGGAAGATGAAGGGGGGGGGAAGAAAGGAAGAAATCGATTGACGGAGAAGGAGTGAGGGAAGGAGGAGGAAGAAAGCGGGAAGGAGAGGAAGAAAGGGCGAAGGAGGAGGAAGAGTGTAATGGACGAGCTGTATTTGTGAAGAAAGCCATATCGTGTTAACGAATGCATAGTCACCACCTCACCGTTTTCTACATATATACTCTTAACAAATACATAATTATATTGAAAAGTACACCTGTATATATTACTGGGGTGTGTAGTGTACTGTGTGGCTGGTAGAAGTGTAAGTGTAGTGTGTATCGTGTTTATTTGTGTTTGGAAGAATGATGGAAGCGTGCCAGAAGAATGGGGAAGGAACGGGAGGACAGGAGGGGAGATGGGAAGGAAGAGAGGAGGAAGGATGGAGAAAAGGGAGAAGGGAGGGAGAAAGATAAGTGATGGAGTCTGTTTAACATTAGTAGAGTCAGTGAGAGAGAGAGAGAGTAGAAAGAGCACGACAGTATGTATGTAACAAAGAGAGAGACTAGGGGTTTGAATGAGAGAGGAATGAAAGAGAGAGGACGGTAAAAATAAATGGAAGAGAGAGAGAGAGAGAGATTGGAATGCTTTACTGCGAATGAAAGAAGAAATGGTGCATGAAACATGGGCTGGGAAAATTGAGAGTGAGTGTGTGCAGTGTGAGAGTGAGTGTGTGCAGTGTGAGAGTGAGTGTGTGCAGTGTGAGAGTGAGTGTGTGTGTGTGTGTGTGAGAGTGAGTGTGTGCAGTGTGAGAGAGTGAGTGTGTGCAGTGTGAGAGTGAGTGTGTGCAGTGTGAGAGTGAGTGTGTGCAGTGTGAGAGTGAGTGTGTGCAGTGTGAGAGTGAGTGTGTGCAGTGTGAGAGTGTGTGTGTGCAGTGTGAGAGTGAGTGTGTACAGTGTGAGAGTGTGTGTGTGCAGTGTGAGAGTGTGTGTGTGTGCAGTGTGAGAGTATGTGTGTACAGTGTGAGAGTGTGTGTGTGTAGTGTGAGAGTGAGTGTGTGCAGTGTGAGAGTGAGTGTGCAGTGTGAGTGTGTGTGTGCAGTGTGAGAGTGAGTGTGTGCAGTGTGAGAGTGTGTGTGTGCAGTGTGAGAGTGTGTGTGTGCAGTGTGAGAGTGAGTGTGTGCAGTGTGAGAGTGAATGTGTGCAGTGTGAGTGTGTGTGTGTGTGGAGTGTGAGTGTGTGCAGTGTGAGAGTGTGTGTGTGCAGTGTGAGAGAGTGTGTGTGTGTAGTGTGAGAGTGAGTGTGTACAGTGTGAGAGTGTGTGTGTACAGTGTGAGAGTGTGTGTGTGTAGTGTGAGAGTGAGTGTGTGCAGTGTGAGAGTGAGTGTGCAGTGTGAGTGTGTGTGTGCAGTGTGAGAGTGAGTGTGTGCAGTGTGAGTGTGTGTGTGCAGTGTGAGTGTGTGTGTGCAGTGTGAGAGTGAGTGTGTGCAGTGTGAGTGTGTGTGTGCAGTGTGAGAGTGAGTGTGTGCAGTGTGAGAGTGAGTGTGTGCAGTGTGAGAGTGAATGTGTGCAGTGTGAGTGTGTGTGTGTGTGTGCAGTGTGAGTGTGTGCAGTGTGAGAGTGTGTGTGTGTGCAGTGTGAGAGAGTGTGTGTGCAGTGTGAGAGAGTGTGTGTGTGTAGTGTGAGAGTGTGTACAGTGTGAGAGTGTGTGTGTACAGTGTGAGAGTGAGTGTGTACAGTGTGAGAGTGTGTGTGTACAGTGTGAGAGTGAGTGTGTGCAGTGTGAGAGTGAGTGTGTGCAGTGTGAGAGTGTGTGTGTGCAGTGTGAGAGTGTGTGTGTGCAGTGTGTGTGTGTGTGTGTGTGCAGTGTGAGAGTGTGTGTGTACAGTGTGAGAGTGAGTGTGTGCAGTGTGAGAGTGTGTGTGTGCAGTGTGAGAGTGAATGTGTGCAGTGTGAGTGTGTGTGTGTGTGTGGAGTGTGAGTGTGTGCAGTGTGAGAGTGTGTGTGTGCAGTGTGAGAGAGTGTGTGTGCAGTGTGAGAGAGTGTGTGTGTGTAGTGTGAGAGTGTGTACAGTGTGAGAGTGTGTGTGTACAGTGTGAGAGTGAGTGTGTACAGTGTGAGAGTGTGTGTGTACAGTGTGAGAGTGAGTGTGTGCAGTGTGAGAGTGAGTGTGTACAGTGTGAGAGTGTGTGTGTGCAGTGTGAGAGTGTGTGTGTGCAGTGTGAGAGTGTGTGTGTGCAGTGTGAGAGTGTGTGTGTACAGTGTGAGAGTGTGTGTGTGCAGTGTGAGAGTGTGTGTGTGCAGTGTGAGAGTGTGTGTGTGCAGTGTGTGTGTGTGTGTGCAGTGTGAGAGTGTGTGTGTACAGTGTGAGAGTGAGTGTGTGCAGTGTGAGTGTGTGTGTGCAGTGTGAGAGTGAGTGTGTGCAGTGTGAGAGTGAGTGTGTGCAGTGTGAGAGTGTGTGTGTGCAGTGTGAGAGTGTGTGTGTGCAGTGTGAGAGTGAGTGTGTGCAGTGTGAGAGTGAGTGTGTGCAGTGTGTGTGTGTGTGTGTGTGTGTGTGTGTGTGAGAGAGAGAGAGAGAGATTGAAATAAGTAAGAAACAGATGAGCAATATAGATAGATAGATTTAGGATGATAGATGGGCAGATAGACAAAAGTGAGAGAGAGAGAGACAGTGAGAGAGAGTGAGTGAGGGCCTCTGCTATACACGCCGGGAGTGCATCTTTAAAAAGGATTCAATTTCCCGGAGTAAAAAGATGTGGGTTGCATCTCGTGTGTGTGTGTGTGTGTGTGTGTGTGTGTGTGTGTGTGTGTGTGTGTGTGTGTTTGCATGTATGGCAGTGTGTGTGTGTATGTGTGTGTGTTAGCGTTTGTGTATGCATGTATGGCAATGTGTGTGTGTATATGTGCGTGTGTGTGTGTGTGTGTGTGTGTGTGTGTGTGTGTGTGTGTTAGCGTTTGTGTATGCATGTATGACAGTGTGTGTGTGTGTGTGTGTGTGTAAGTTAGCGTTTGTGTATGCATGTATGGCAGTGTGTGTGTGTGTGTGTTAGCGTTTGTGTATGCATGTATGGCAGTGTGTGTGTGTGTGTGTGTGTGTGTGTGTGTGTGTGTGTGTGTGTGTGTGTGTGAGCGTTTGTGTATGCATGTCTGTCAGTGTGTGTGTGTGTGTGTGTGTGTGTGTGTGTGTGTGTGTGTGAGCGTTTGTGTATGCATGTATGGCAGTGTGTGTGTGTGTGTGTGTGTGTGTGTGTGTGTGTGTTAGCGTTTGTGTATGCATGTATGACAATGTGTGTGTGTGTGAGTTAGCGTTTGTGTATGCATGTATGGCAGTGTGTGTGTGTGTGTGTGTGTGTGTGTGTGTTAGCGTTTGTGTATGCATGTATGGCAGTGTGTGTGTGTGTGTGTGTGTGTGTGTGTGTGTGTGTGTTAGCGTTTGTGTATGCATGTATGGCAGTGTGTGTGTGTGTTAGCGTTTGTGTATGCATGTATGGCAGTGTGTGTGTGTGTGTGTGTTAGCGTTTGTGTATGCATGTATGGCAGTGTGTGTGTGTGTGTGTGTTAGCGTTTGTGTATGCATGTATGGCAGTGTGTGTGTGTGTGTGTGTGTGTGTGTGTGTGTGTGTGTGTGTGTGTGTGTGTGCGCCCGCGAGCGTTTGTGTATGCATGTATGGCAGTGTGTGTGTGTGTGTATGTGTGTGTGTGTGTGTGTGTGTGTGTGTGTGAGCGTTTGTGTATGCATGTATGGCAGTGTGTGTGTTAGCGTTTGTGTATGCATGTATGACAATGCGTGTGTGTGTATGAGTTAGCGTTTGTGTATGCATGTATGGCTGTGTGTGTGTGTGTGTGTGTGTGTGTGTTAGCGTTTGTGTATGCATGTATGGCAGTGTGTGTGTGTGTGTGTGAGCGTTTGTGTATGAATGTATGACAGTGTGTGTGTGTGTGTGTGTGTGTGTGTGTGTGTGTGTGTGTGTGTGTGTGAGCGTTTGTGTATGCATGTATGGCAGTGTGTGTGTGTGTGTGTGTGTGTGTGTGTGTGTGTGTGTGTGTGTGAGCGTTTGTGTATGCATATATGGCAGTGTGTGTGTGTGTGTGTGTGTGTGTGTGTGTGTGTGTGTGTGTGTGTGTGTGAGCGTTTGTGTATGCATGTATGGCAGTGTGTGTGTGTGTTAAGTTTAAAATCAATGGTATTTTATTATTAAACCAGCGTCTCCTTGGTTTTTATCAAGAGATGGACCAGGATTTAAGACGTCTTCCTGTCTGTTTACCTATTGCCAGACGCCCTAATCCCTTAAGGGGTGGCCACAAACAAATCGCCTCCATGTCACCCTGTCCTCCGCCATTTCGCTGCCCTCCCCCCAGTTCACACACACCCCTTTTCTCATTATACGTCTTCCCTTGTTTGTTATAAATTCCTAGTAGACGTTATAGCGTCATTTTTCTTTGATTTTTAAGGAAGAAAGAATCAAAGGCTGAAATTGTGCAAACTTCATCCCTCCCAAATGAAGTCAGACGAGAGAGAGAGAGAGAGAGAGAGAGAGAGAGAGAGAGAATCAAGATGTGTTCAAGACATCAAAATCATTCTCGTCGGGTAAGGAAGCTCCCTAACACCTTGTCATAAGCGATTTATGGTGTTCATTATATACACCTTAGTCTCCCAATCTGTGTTACATCAATCCTTCTAACATCGCAGTCCTCTGCATAGATTACGTACAGAAGGATATTATCCAGCCATATAAAAAAATAAATCGCTAAGGAAGAGGTGTTAGGGATCCTCCTTAACTGACTGCATAGATTACGTACAGAAGGATATTATCCAGCCATATAAAAAAATAAATCGCTAAGGAAGAGGTGTTAGGGATCCTCCTTAACTGACGAGAATACAGACACTGGAGTTATATTTTCGTCGGGTAAGGAAGTTCCTTAACACCTCTTCCCTAGCGATTTATTTTCCAAACTGCTCGTTAATATCCCCTGGTTTGCTTATGTCTTTTCAATACCGACATAGATTGCATGAATAACACACAAGAATATAGTAAGGGAGCAGACTCAGGAATAAATCGGTAAGGAAGAGGTGTTAGTAAGCTTCCTATAGATTGCATAACACACAAGAATATAGTAAGGGAGCAGAATCAGGAATAAATCGGTAAGGAAGAGGTGTTAGTCAGCTAGTTAGTAAGGAACACAGCATATGAGTATTGACAATCAGCTATACTCTTTTCATTCTTACTTGGCCTAGATTTTCTGCCTTTTTCGACATTTCACATAGCTCAGTGACAGAAGCCAGTATTTCGGCATGCTTTCCTCAGTGCCTCTTCTTCGTGACTAGCATCATCGTAAACTGTTAATCTCCAGCTTAGTATTCAAGATGGTGAGATGGCAATTTTAGGCCAAGTTAGAGTGAAAAGGGTATAGGAATTATTTTTATGAGATGATGAGGATGATATGTGAAGAAATATATATAAGGATGTTAGAGAAAAGGACATATACAAGACCTGCATTGTTTGGTTAGAGAGAGGGAGAGAGAGAGAGAGAGATTCAGAGGAAAGGTAGGGAAGAAATTGTTAGGCTAGACTTTGAGAGAGAGAGAGAGAGAGAGAGGAAAGGTAGGGAAGAAATTGTTTGGCTAGACTTTGAGAGAGAGAGAGAGAGAGTAGGAATAATAAGCGTCACCCCTTTTTGTATGTGTATTAAAAAGCAATGTTTATATATTTTCACGATACCCTTGTGTGTATTAAACATTGAGAGGATTCCTACGTGTGTGTGTGTGTGTGTGTGTGTGTGTGTGTGTGTGTGTGTGTGTGTGTGTGCAGAAAAATGTGCTTAATTAAAATGTTTGACGGTTTGTACTCTCTCTCTCTCTCTCTCTCTCTCTCTCTCTCTCTCTCTCTCTCTCTCTCGCTTGTGTTTTGTCTTTCATGATTTTCTCTTATTTTTTATCACCTCTCTCTCTCTCTCTCTCTCTCTCTCTCTCTCTCTCTCTCTCTCTCTCTCTCTCTCTCTGGAGGGAGGGAGGGAGGGAGGGAGATGGATGGGAGGGAGGGAGATAAAGAGGGAGATAGAAGGGAGAGAGATGGATTGGAGGGAGGGAGGGAGATAAAGAGGGAGGTAGAAGGGAGAGAGATGAATTGGAGGGAGGGAGGGAGATAAAGAGGGAGGTAGAAGAGAGGGAGATAAAGAGGGAGGTAGAAGGGAGAGAGATGGGTGGGAGGGAGGAAGGGAGATAGTGAGGGAGGTAGAAGGGAGAGGGAGGGAGATGGATGGGAGGGAGAAGGGAGGGAAGTATGTAGGGAGTGAAGTGGAAGGGAGGGAGAGGGGAAGGAGGTAAGTAGGGAGTGAAGTGGAAGGGAGTTGGAAGGAAGGTAGACAGGGAGGGAGGGAGATAGGAGGGAGGGAATGAGGTTGAAGGGAGATGGAAAAGAGGGAGACAGTTGTGGAAGGGAGGGAGAGAGATAAAGAGGGAAGGAAATGGATGAGAGGGAGTGAGGGAGGTGGAAGGGAGATAGGAGAGAGGGAAGGGAGATAGGAGGGAGGGAGGGAGAGGAAAGGGAGATAGCCTAGGAGGGAGGGAGGGGGAGGGAAGGGAGATAGGAGGGAGGGAGGGAGAGGGAAGGGAGATAGGAGGGAGGGAGGGAGAGGAAAGGGAGATAGGAGGGAGGGAGGGAGAGGAAAGGGAGATAGGAGGGAGGGAGGGGGAGGAAAGGGAGATAGCCTAGGAGGGAGGGAGGGAGAGGAAAGGGAGATAGGAGGGAGGGAGGGAGAGGAAAGGGAGATAGGAGGGAGGGAGGGGGAGGAAAGGGAGATAGGAGGGAGGGAAGGGAGATGGGAGGGAGGGAAGGAAGGATGGTGAGGAGGGTTATTTAGAGACGATTTTATTAGGCTCTGGATTGACATTTTCGCCCGTATCTCCCTCGGGTAAGGAAGCGCCCTAACACCTCTTCCTTAGCGATTTATTTTTTTGGATACGGCTGGTTCATATCGTTTTGTATGTTACTTATGCAGAGTATGGCGACGTCAGAAGGATTTATGTTACACAAGAGGAGAGTAAGGTGTGTTAGACAAAATAAATCGCATAGGAAGAGGTGTTTGGGATTATAAGGGTAAATGTAACCTTTATTACCCCCTTCATTCATATACAATTCCTTACTATATTAACTAAAATCGCCGAGAGAGAGAGAGAGAGAGAGAGAGAAATATACATCAGTAGATAGAGACGGAAATATAGATATATGGATAGATAGATAGATAGGTAGGTAGGTAGGTAGAGAGAGAGAAAAAATACATAGATAGATACATCAATAGATAGAAATATAGATATAAATATAGATAGGTAGGGAGGTAGAGAGAGAGAGAGAGATACATACATACAGACATATAGATGTATAGCTAGGTAGGTAGAGAGACAGACAGACAGACAGAGAGAAATGGACAGACAGATAAACAGAGAGGGGGAGGGGTAACTCTTGCTGATGGAGGGTGTGTATTGCGTTATGATAGTGTTGCAATTATTAAACGGGGGGGAGAGGTCTTTGGCCGGCCCCGTCCGTCACTCCCTTCCTAACAATTTTCGGACGCGACGCACTTCACTTCCATATTTCCAGGTGTGTGTGAGAGAGAGAGAGAGGGAGAGTGTGTGTGTGTGTGTGTGTGTGTGTGTGGCACAGGTAAAGGATATAAGAACTAAGTGGACCCAGAAAATCCGATTCGTAGATTTTGGTATATAATGGATTGAAGGCTGCGTGCTCTGATTTTTTTTATAATTATTGTTAATGTGTGCTTTATTTATTTATTTTTTTATTTATATATTTATTAGGCGAGTGCTGCTTCTCACTGTTTCCTGTACAGCTTATAGTCGGAGGGTGGGGGAGAGTGATTTTGTGATATTGTTATTTTAGATCTCTGACTCTCTCTCTCTCTCTCTCTCTCTCTCTCTCTCTCTCTCTCTCTCTCTCTCTCTCTCTCTCTCTCTCTCAGCTATGATATGCTAATCTTATTCAGTCGTAAAACACAGCCAAAGACGGACCCGTTTACGAGTAGCCCACTTATCATTATTGCTATTTATTATTATTATTATTATGATTATGATGATTGTTATTATTATTATTATTTAGTTACTGATTATTCTTTGTACGTCTCCCTTGTACAATTGCCACATCTCTGTAGGAAGTTTTCTATTTTTGAGTATTACTATTATTCATAATCATTGTAAATGGCGATATTTCAAAGGCAGTTTGCCCTGGAGCCTTGCACCTGTGTCACCTTAGTCCGCTTCTTTTGGCCAAATATGGTGGCAACCCGTCACCGGATCTCTGGGTATTGTCCACAACACAGAAAAGTGAGTCAGCCAGGCTATCTCGAGGCCACATAAACCAGCAGGCTGATATTTTACTACAATATAGCCCTGAGGTGAACGCAGTACGGAAAGGAGTAGGGTTCCAATCGGTGGATTTTTCTCTGAGATCGCCTGGGGTCAAAAATTGGGACTTCCGGGTCAGCTAATTTTCCACGAAGGACTAAAGCTGGAGCCACCAAACTATAGTAGGACTCGCCTACGTTTGCGGATGTGGTGTGGCCCGCACCTGTGTACAGTGTTGCCACGTTTTCTATACCGTTATCTCTCTCTCTCTCTCTCTCTCTCTCTCTCTCTCTCTCTCCTGGCGGGAAATGTCAGCCACCCTGAGTACTTTTGATTCTTTTATAAGTTATTTAAAATTGTGCTTTCATTTGTTAATTTGGTTTTGTTATATTTAGTGATGCCGACAATGCATTCAATGCATGCCCTTCTCCTGCCTCTCTCTCTCTCTCTCTCTCTCTCTCTCTCTCTCTCTCTCACCGACTGGGTGTGGAAGTGTTGCCGCTCGCGAGTGAATAATGTTTTTTTTTTTTTACTTCGGTATTGGCATATGCCTACTATTTTGTCCTACATATTAGCTTATGATTATAAATGTGATTATTCCTCGTCCTTAAAATTATGGTAAAAGCCGGTAAATGTGAGCATTTTTCCCAAGCAACACCTGTACAAGCTATGGTTGGGTATACGGAGGGGTACGTAGTTTATTTTAGGCCAGACTGGGTAAGTGTTGCCACTCACAAGAATTACATGAATTATTTCTTTTACTTTGGATATTGGCATATTTCTTCTTTTTTCAGGCTCATTATCTTATATCCATAACTGTGATATTATTACCCACCCTAAAACTACGCTAAAAACCATTAAAAGTGACTACAATTTCTTTTAGCAACACTGTACAATATGTATGCCATGTTTCTGTGTTACTGTATAAATATTTTATGCATAATAAGATTACTGTTGATTCATCCATCAAAATACACAAGTGTAAGTTTTATTCATCTGAATTTATCGAATTTGTGATGCCTTGTACATAAATAGCTTCCGTTTCACATCGCAAGTTGGGGAAACGTGGCACCATTGTACACAGGTGCGGGCCACACCACAGCCGCAAACGTGCGCGAGTCCTACTATAGGTGTACTTATAGACTGTGATGACCTAAGGTGACATGTACAAGATCAATCACCTTGACCTCAAGGTGAAGGATTACAGCTGGAGCCACCAAACTAGGTGGGCGTGTAGACTGTAATGACCTAAGGTGACATGCACAAGATCAGTCACCTTGACCTCAGGGTTCTTCAGAGCTGGGCTTCTAATAGGCAGTGGTTGTGGGCTGGTTTCCTTTATTAAAATTGCCGTCCTTGGACAACTTTACGTTATTATTATTAGTATTGTAGTTGTTGTTGTTCTTGCTCGAGGCTCACTCAAGACGTAGACCCAGTGGACTGCTGGCTGAGGTTGTTCTTTTCTGCAGTCCGCCATCCTCCGTTCGGAAAATAGGGAAGGAGGTGAGAACGTTTATTTACCGTATTAATTTATTTTATAGTTGATGTGTTTGAAAATTCCTAGGCACTTATTTTGTGAGTGTGTGTGTGTGTGTGTGTGTGTGTGTGTGTGTGTGTGTGTGTCTCTCTCTCTCTCTCTCTCTCTCACACACACACACACACACACACACACACACACACACACACACACACACACACACACTGTCAACACACACACACGTTACCAAATACAACGCTTGGTGTCGTAATATAAGGTCGTTGCAGTAAGTATCGACACAGCCATTCTCCTTCATGGTTATAGCCGGGGATTATGATGGGATTTATTCACGTTAGTCCTGTACTTAAAATCCAGGGCGATTAATATGTATGTATGCCTTCCTGGGATTCTTTTTACCACCCCGTCTGATGGCTGAGGGAGGAAGGGAGATTAGTACAAGGGAGGGATTAGGATTAGTGCAAGGGAGGGATTAGGATTAGTGCAAGGGAGGGATTAGTGTAAGGCAGGGATTGGGATTAGTGAAAGGGAGGGATTAGGATTAGTGCAAGGGAGGGATTAGTGTTAGGCAGGGATTGGGATTAGTGTAAGGGAGGGATTAGGATTAGTACAAGGGAGGGATTAGGATTAGTACAAGGGAGGGATTAGGATTAGTGCAAGGGAGGGATTAGGATTAGTACAAGGGAGGGATTAGGATTAGTGCAAGGGAGGGATTAGGATTAGTACAAGAGAGGGATTAGGATTAGTGCAAGGGAGGGATTAGGATTAGTGCAAGGGAGGGATTAGGATTAGTGCAAGGGAGGGATTAGGATTAGTGCAAGGGAGGGATTAGGATTAGTGCAAGGGAGGGATTAGGATTAGACGTGCTGTGTGGTGTTACCTTTATCTTCGAGGTGTGATAAAAGTGAGAGAGAGAGAGAGAGAGAGTCATATGAATCGTTTGTAAGATGGAGAGTATGGATTTCTTTCCTCCCGTCTCTCCCTCCCCCACACCCTCCGCTCTCTCTCTCTCTCTCTCTCTCTCTCTCTCTCTCTCTCTCTCTCTCTCGTGTATAAGATTGTTGTTGTTATTTATGCAGAGTTTAGCGATATTAGAACTGTCAATAACACAGAAGAGGACAGCAAGGTGTAATAAGGGAAATAAATCGCTTAGGAAGAGGTGTTAGGGAGCTTCCTTAACCGATGGAAATGTGGTCCGTGCGGTGAAAGGCGTTTGTATAAGTTGCGGTGGAGTTGCCCGGTTATATCAGTGCCACCACGTTAAGGCGTCCTTGCCTGTATTGCTCTTAGTGTATTGTGTCGCGAGCCTCCCCCCTCTTCCACACACACACACACACACACACACACACACACACACACACACACACACATTCTCTTGCTACATCAGCTTCTCAGATGCCGGGTGTGTAAAGCCGACCCATTTTTCGTTTTCTTTTTCTTTCTTTTGTCTCTCCTACTCTTCCCCCCCCCTCCTCACCCCCTCCTTCTCTTCCTCTCTCACACCCCTCCTCCCCCTCACCCCCTCCTACTCACCCATCCTCCCCCTCACCCCCTCCTACTCAACCATCCTCCCCCTCATCCCCTCCTACTCTTCCTCATACTTTTCCTCCTCACCCCCTCCTACTCCTCCCCTCTCACCCCTCCTCCTGATCCCTTCCCTCATCCCCTCTTCCTCTTCCTCCCTCTCCCATTACTTCTCCCTCACTTTTCCTCCCTCTCCCTCCTCCTCCTCCTCCTCCTCTTCTTGCCACACCCCTCCACCTCCAGCCCTACCCCTCCCTCCATCACTTCCCCAACTCTCTTCCTCAACCCTCCGTCTCTCCTCCTCCTCCTCCTCCTCCTCCTCTTTGTTACGAGAGTTAGGTGGATGAATATGAAGGAGGGAGGGAGGGAGGGAAAAGAAGAGAAGGAGGGAGGGAGGGAGAGAAGAGACAAGAGGGATAGAGGGAGGGAAAACAAGAGGAGGGAAGGAAGAGAGGGAGAAAGGAAAAAGACGACAGAGAAAGAGAGGGAGGGTAAATAAGAGAGGGAGGGTGGAGAGAGAGAGAGAGAGAGAGAGAGAGAGGAGGGGGAAGGAGAAATATTTATGAGAAAGATTTGTTTGTAAGATTGCCTGTGCTCTCCCCCCCCCCCGTCTCTCTCTCTCTCTCTCTCTCTCTCTCTCTCTCTCTCTCTCTCTCTCTCTCTCTCTCTCTCTCTCTCAAATGTCCTCTTGTGTATATATAATTCCATAAC